>NC_041006.1:22335278-22435181 GCF_004193775.1 Glycine soja
TGAGTTAAAAGTTATGACCACTTAAATTTCTCAAGAGCTTCCGTTGTTCAATTTCTAGCGTCTCGATATGTGATGCGTCTGAATTGGAGATCCGTGTGAAAAGTTATGACCATTTGAATTTCTCGAGAGCTCCGTTGTTCAATTTCGAGCGTCTTGACATATTATGGCGCTCGAATTGGACATCCGTGTGAAAAATTATGACCATATAATTTCTCGAGAGCTTCCGATGTTAATTTCAAGCATTCTGGATATATTTATAAGCCTGAATTGGACCTCAGTGTGAAAAGTTATGACCATTTGAATTTCTCGAGAGCTTCCGTTGTTCAATTTCGTGCGTCTCTATATGTGAGTCGCCTGAATCGGACATCCGAGTTAAATGTTATGACTATTTAAATTTCTCAAGAGCTTCCGTTGTTCAATTTCTAGCGTCTCGATATGCAATGCTTCTGAATTGGACATCCGTGTGAAAAGTTATGACCATTTGAATTTCTCGAGAGCTTCCGTTGTTCAATTTCGAGCGTCTTGACATATTATGCGCTCGAATCGGATATCCGTGTGAAAAATTATGACCAATTGAATTTCTCGAGAGCTTCCGATGTTTAATTTCAAGCATCAGGATATATTATAAGCCTGAATTGGACCTCAGTGTGAAAAGTTATGACCATTTACATTTCTCGAGAGCTTCCGTTGTTCAATTTCGTTCGTCTCTATATGTGAGTCGCCTGAATCGGACATCCGAGTTAAAAGTTATGACTATTTAAATTTCTCAAGAGCTTCCGTTGTTCAATTTCTAGCGTCTCGATATGCGATGCTTCTGAATTGGAGATCCGTGTGAAAAGTTATGACCATTTGAATTTCTCGAGAGCTTCCGTTGTTCAATTTCGAGCGTGTCGACATATTATGCGCCCGAATCGGACATTCGTGTGAAAAGTGATGACCAATTGAATTTCTCGATAGCTTCCGATTTTTAATTTCGAGCGTCTTGATATATTATAATCCTGAATCGAACCTCAGTCTGAAAAGTTATGACCATTTGAATTTCTCGAGAGCTTCCGTTGTTCCTTTTCGAGTGCCTCAATATGTGATGCGCCTGAATCGGACATCCGAGTTAAAATTTATTACCATTAGAATTTCTCAAGAGCTTACGTTGTTCAATTTTGAGCGTCTCGATATGTGATTTGCTATAATCGGACATCCAGGTGAAACGTTATGACCATTTGAATTTCTCGAGAGCTTCTGATGTTTAATTTCGAGCGTATCAATATATTATAAGCCTGAATTGGACCTCGGTGTGAAATGTTATGACCATTTGAATTTCTCGAGAGCTTCCGTTGTTCAATTTTGATCGTCTTGATATGTGATTCGCCCGAATCGAACATTCGTGTGAAAAGTTATGAACATTTGAATTTCTCGAGAGCTTCCGATGTTTAATTTCAAGCATCAGGATATATTATAAGCCTGAATTGGACCTCAGTGTGAAAAGTTATGACCATTTACATTTCTCGAGAGCTTCCGTTGTTCAATTTCGTTCGTCTCTATATGTGATGCGCCTGAATCGGACATCCGAGTTAAAAGTTATGACCATTAGAATTTCTCAAGAGCTTACGTTGTTCAATTTTGAGCGTCTCGATATGTGATTTGCTATAATCGGACATCCAGGTGAAACGTTATGACCATTTGAATTTCTCGAGAGCTTCCGTTGTTCAATTTCGTGCGTCTCTATATGTGAGTCGCCTGAATCGGACATCCGAGTTAAATGTTATGACTATTTAAATTTCTCAAGAGCTTCCGTTGTTCAATTTCTAGCGTCTCGATATGCGATGCTTCTGAATTGGAGATCCGTGTGAAAAGTTATGACCATTTGAATTTCTCGAGAGCTTCCGTTGTTCAATTTCGAGCGTGTCGACATATTATGCGCCCGAATCGGACATTCGTGTGAAAAGTGATGACCAATTGAATTTCTCGAGAGCTTCCGATGTTTAATTTTGGGCGTCTTGATATATTATAATCCTAGTCGGACCTCAGTGTGAAAAGTAATGACCATTTGAATTTCTCGAGAGCTTCCGTTGTTCAATTTCGAGCGCCTCTATAAGTGATGCGCCTGAATCGGACATCCGAGTTAAAATTTATGACCATTTAAATTTCTCAAAAGCTTCCATTGTTTAATTTCTAGCGTCTCGATATGTGATGCGTCTGAATTAGAGATCCGTGTGAAAAGTTATGACCATTTGAATTTCTTGAGAGCTTCTGTTGTTCAATTTCGAGCGTCTTGACATATTATGCGCTCGAATCGGACATCCGTGTGAAAAATTATGACCAATATAATTTCTCTAGAGCTTCCGATGTTTAATTTCAAGCATCTGGATATATTATAAGCCTGAATTGGACCTCAGTGTGAAAAGTTATGACAATTTGAATTTCTCGAGAGCTTCCGTTGTTCAATTTCGTGCGTCTCTATATGTGAGTCGCCTGAATCGGACATCCGAGTTAAATGTTATGACTATTTAAATTTCTCAAGAGCTTCCGTTGTTCAATTTCTAGCGTCTCGATATGCAATGCTTCTGAATTGGACATCCGTGTGAAAAGTTATGACCATTTGAATTTCTCGAGAGCTTCCGTTGTTCAATTTCGAGCGTCTTTACATACTATGCGCTGGAATCGGATATCCGTGTGAAAAATTATGACCAATTGAATTTCTCGAGAGCTTCCGATGTTTAATTTCAAGCATCAGGATATATTATAAGCCTGAATTGGACCTCAGTGTGAAAAGTTATGACCATTTACATTTCTCGAGAGCTTCCGTTGTTCAATTTCGTTCGTCTCTATATGTGATGCGCCTGAATCGGACATCCGAGTTAAAAGTTATGACCATTAGAATTTCTCAAGAGCTTACGTTGTTCAATTTTGAGCGTCTCGATATGTGATTTGCTATAATCGGACATCCAGGTGAAACGTTATGACCATTTGAATTTCTCGAGAGCTTCCGTTGTTCAATTTCGTGTGTCTCTATATGTGAGTCGCCTGAATCGGACATCCGAGTTAAATGTTATGACTATTTAAATTTCTCAAGAGCTTCCGTTGTTCAATTTCTAGCGTCTCGATATGCGATGCTTCTGAATTGGAGATCCGTGTGAAAAGTTATGACCATTTGAATTTCTCGAGAGCTTCCGTTGTTCAATTTCGAGCGTGTCGACATATTATGCTTCCGAATCGGACATTCGTGTGAAAAGTGATGACCAATTGAATTTCTCGATAGCTTCCGATTTTTAATTTCGAGCGTCTTGATATATTATAATCCTGAATCGAACCTCAGTCTTAAAAGTTATGACCATTTGAATTTCTCGAGAGCTTCCGTTGTTCCTTTTCGAGCACCTCAATATGTGATGCGCCTGAATCGGACATCCGAGTTAAAAGTTATGACCATTAGAATTTCTCAAGAGCTTACGTTGTTCAATTTTGAGCGTCTCGATATGTGATTTGCTATAATCGGACATCCAGGTGAAACGTTATGACCATTTGAATTTCTCGAGAGCTTCTGATGTTTAATTTCGAGCGTATCAATATATTATAAGCCTGAATTGGACCTCGGTGTGAAATGTTATGACCATTTGAATTTCTCGAGAGCTTCCGTTGTTCAATTTTGAGCGTGTCGACATATTATGCGCCAGAATCGGACATCCGTGTGAAAAGTGATGACCAATTGAATTTCTCGAGAGCTTCCGATGTTTAATTTCAAGCATCTGGATATATTATAAGCCTGAATTGGACCTCAGTGTGAAAAGTTATGACCATTTGAATTTCTCGAGAGCTTTCGTTGTTCAGTTTCGTGCGTCTCTATATGAGAGTCGCCTGAATCGAACATCCGAGTTAAAAGTTATGACGATTTAAATTTCTCAAGAGCTTCTGTTGTTCAATTTCTATCGTCTCGATATGCGATGCTTCTGAATCGGACATCCGTGTGAAAAGTTATGACCATTTGAATTTCTCGAGAGCTTCCGTTGTTCAATTTCAAGCGTGTCGGCATATTATGCGCCCGAATCGGACATCCGTGTGAAAAGTGATGACCAATTGAATTTCTCGAGAGCTTCCGATTTTTAATTTCGAGCGTCTTGATATATTATAATCCAGGATCGGACCTCAGTCTTAAAAGTTATGACCATTTGAATTTCTCGAGAGCTTCTGTTGTTCCTTTTCGAGCGCCTCAATATGTGATGCGCCTGAATCGGACATCCGAGTTAAAAGTTATGACCATTAGAATTTCTCAAGAGCTTACGTTGTTCAATTTTGAGCGTCTCGATATGTGATTTGCTATAATCGGACATCCAGGTGAAACGTTATGACCATTTGAATTTCTCGAGAGCTTCTGATGTTTAATTTCGAGCGTATCAATATATTATAAGCCTGAATTGGACCTCGGTGTGAAATGTTATGACCATTTGAATTTCTCGAGAGCTTCCGTTGTTCAATTTTGAGCGTGTCGACATATTATGCGCCAGAATCGGACATCCGTGTGAAAAGTGATGACCAATTGAATTTCTCGAGAGCTTCCGATGTTTAATTTCAAGCATCTGGATATATTATAAGCCTGAATTGGACCTCAGTGTGAAAAGTTATGACCATTTGAATTTCTCGAGAGCTTTCGTTGTTCAGTTTCGTGCGTCTCTATATGAGAGTCGCCTGAATCGGACATCCGAGTTAAAAGTTATGACGATTTAAATTTCTCAAGAGCTTCCGTTGTTCAATTTCTATCGTCTCGATATGCGATGCTTCTGAATCGGACATCCGTGTGAAAAGTTATGACCATTTGAATTTCTCGAGAGCTTCCGTTGTTCAATTTCAAGCGTGTCGACATATTATGCGCCCGAATCGGACATCCGTGTGAAAAGTGATGACCAATTGAATTTCTCGAGAGCTTCCGATTTTTAATTTCGAGCGTCTTGATATATTATAATCCAGGATCGGACCTCAGTCTGAAAAGTTATGACCATTTGAATTTCTCGAGAGCTTCCGTTGTTCCTTTTCGAGCGCCGCTATATGTGATGCGCCTGAATCGAACATCCGAGTTAAAAGTTTTGACCATTAGAATTTCTCAAGAGCTTCCGTTGTTCAATTTTGAGCGTCTCGATATGTGATTCGCCATAATCGGACATCCGGGTGAAAAGTTATGACCATTTGAATTTCTCGAGAGCTTCTGATGTTTAATTTTGAGCGTAATAATATATTATAAGCTTCAGTCGGACCTCGGTGTTAAAAGTTATGAGCATTTGAATTTCTCGAGAGCTTCCATTTTTCAATTTCAAACGTCTCGATATATTATGCGCCCGAATCGGACATCCGTGTGAAAAATTATGACCAATAGAATTTCTCGAGAGCTTCCGTTGTTCATTTTCGAGAGCCTCTATATTGGATGCGCCTGAATCGGACATCTGAGTTAAAAGTTATGACTATTTGAATTTCTCAAGAGCTTCCGTTGCCCAATTTTGAGCGTCTCGATATGTGATTCGCATGAATCGGACATCCGTGTGAAAAGGTATGACTATTTGAATTTCACAAGAGCTTCCGTTGTTCAATTTTGATCGTCTCGATATGTGATTCGCCCGAATCGAACATTCGTGTGAAAAGTTATGAACATTTGAATTTCTCGAGAGCTTCCGATGTCTAATTTCGAGCGTATCAATATATTATAAGCCTGAATCGGACCTCAGTGTGAAAAGTTATGACCAATATAATTTCTCGAGAGCTTCCGATGTTTAATTTCAAGCATCTGGATATATTATAAGCCTGAATTGGACCTCAGTGTTAAAAGTTATGACCATTTGAATTCCTCGAGAGCTTCCGTTGTTCAGTTTCGTGCGTCTCTATATGAGAGTCGCCTGAATCGGACATCCGAGTTAAAAGTTATGACTATTTAAATTTCTCAAGAGCTTCCGTTGTTCAATTTCTATCGTCTCAATATGCGATGCTTCTGAATTGGACATCCGTGTGAAAAGTTATGACCATTTGAATTTCTCGAGAGCATCCGTTGTTCAATTTCGAGCGTGTCAACATATTATGCGCCCGAATCGGACATCCGTGTGAAAAGTGATGACCAATTGAATTTCTCGAGAACTTCCGATTTTTAATTTCGAGCGTCTTGATATATTATAATCCAGAATCGGACCTCAGTCTGAAAAGTTATGACCATTTGAATTTCTCAAGAGCTTCCGTTGTTCCTTTTCGAGCGCCGCTATATGTGATGCGCCTGAATCGAACATCCGAGTTAAAATTTTTGACCATTAGAATTTCTCAAGAGCTTCCGTTGTTCAATTTTGAGCGTCTCGATATGTGATTCGCCATAATCGGACATCCGGGTGAAAAGTTAGGACCATTTGAATTTCTCGAGAGCTTCTGATGTTTAATTTCGAGCGTAATAATATATTATAAGCTTCAGTCGGACCTCGGTGTTAAAAGTTATGAGCATTTGCATTTCTCGAGAGCTTCCATTTTTCAATTTCGAACGTCTCGATATATTATGCGCCCGAATCGGACATCCGTGTGAAAAATTATGACCAATAGAATTTCTCGAGAGCTTCCGTTGTTCATTTTCGAGAGCCTCTATATTGGATGCGCCTGAATCGGACATCTGAGTTAAAAGTTATGACTATTTGAATTTCTCAAGAGCTTCCGTTGCCCAATTTTGAGCGTCTCGATATGTGATTCGCATGAATCGGACATCCGTGTGAAAAGGTATGACTATTTGAATTTCACAAGAGCTTCCGTTGTTCAATTTTGATCGTCTCGATATGTGATTCGCCCGAATCGAACATTCGTGTGAAAAGTTATAACCATTTGAATTTCTCGAGAGCTTCCGATGTCTAATTTCGAGCGTATCAATATATTATAAGCCTGAATCGGACCTCAGTGTGAAAAGTTATGACCATTTGAATTTCTCTAGAGCTTCCGTTGTTCAATTTTGAGCGTCACGATATGTGATTCGCCCGAATCGGACAGCCGTGTGAAAAGTTATGATCATTTGAATTTCTTGATAGTTTCCGATATTTCATTTCGAGCGTCTCGATATATTATAAGCCTGAATCGGACCTCAGTGTGAAAAGTTATGACCATTTAAATTTCTCAAGAACTTCCGTTGTTGATTTTCGAGTGTCTCTATATGTGAGTCACCTGAATCGAACTTCCGTTGTTCAATTTCAAGAGTATCGATATGTGATGCGTCTGAATTGGAGATCCGTGAAAAGTTATGACCATTTGAATTACTCAAGAGCTTCCGTTATTCAATTTCGAGCGTGTCGACATATTATGCCCCCGAATCGTACATCCGAGTGAATTGTGATAACCACTTGAATTTCTCGAGAGCTTCCGATGTTTAATTTCGAGCGTCTTGATATATTATAATCCTGAATCGGACCTCAGTATCAAAAGTTATGACCCTTTGAATTTCTCGAGAGCTTCCGTTTTTCATTTTCGAGCGTGTCCACATATTATGCGCCCGAATCGGACATCCGTGTGAAAAGTGATGACCAATTGAATTTCTCGAGAGCTTCCGATGTTTAATTTTGGGCGTCTTGATATATTATAATCCTAGTCGGACCTCAGTGTGAAAAGTAATGACCATTTGAATTTCTCGAGAGCTTCTGTTGTTCCATTTCGAGCGCCTCTATAAGTGATGCGCCTGAATCGGACATCCGAGTTAAAAGTTATGACCACTTAAATTTCTCAAGAGCTTCCGTTGTTCAATTTCTAGCGTCTCGATATGTGATGCGTCTGAATTGGAGATCCGTGTGAAAAGTTATGACCATTTGAATTTCTCGAGAGCTTCCGTTGTTCAATTTCGAGCGTCTTGACTTATTATGCGCTCGAATCGGACATCCGTGTGAAAAATTATGACCAATATTATTTCTCGAGAGCTTCCGATGTTTAATTTCAAGCATCTGGATATATTATAAGCCTGAATTGGACCTCAGTGTGAAAAGTTATGACCATTTGAATTTCTCGAGAGCTTCCGTTGTTCAGTTTTGTGCGTCTCTATATGAGAGTCGCCTGAATCGGACATCCGAGTTAAAAGTTATGACTATTTAAATTTCTCAAGAGCTTCCGTTGTTCAATTTCTATCGTCTCGATATGCGATGCTTCTGAATTGGACATCCGTGTGAAAAGTTATGACCATTTGAATTACTCGAGAGCTTCCGTTGTTCAATTTCGAGCGTGTCGACATATTATGCGCCCGAATCGGACATCCGTGTGAAAAGTGATGACCAATTGAATTTCTCGAGAGCTTCCGATTTTTAATTTCGAGCGTCTTGATATATTATAATCCTGAATCGGACCTCAGTCTGAAAAGTTATGACCATTAGAATTTCTCGAGAGCTTCCGTTGTTCCTTTTCGAGCGCCTCAATATATGATGCGCCTGAATCGGACATCCGAGTTAAAAGTAATGACCATTAGAATTTCTCAAGAGCTTCCGTTGTTCAATTTCTAGCGTCTCGATATGTGATGCGTCTGAATTGGAGATCGGTGTGAAAAGTTATGACAATTTGAATTTCTCGAGAGCTTCCATTTTTCAATTTCAAACGTCTCGATATATTATGCGCCCAAATCGAACATCCGTGTGAAAAATTATGCCCAATAGAATTTCTCGAGAGCTTCCGTTGTTCATTTTCGAGAGCCTCTATATCGGATGTGCTTGTATCGGACATCTGAGTTAAAGGTTATGACCATTTGAATTTCTCAGGAGCTTCCGTTGTTCAATTTTGAGCGTCTCGATATGTGATTCGCCCGAATCGAACATTCGTGTGAAAAGTTATGACCATTTGAATTTCTCGAGAGCTTCCGATGTCTAATTTCGAGCGTATCAATATATTATAAGCCTGAATCGGACCTCAGTGTTAAAAGTTATGACCATTTGAATTTCTCTAGAACTTCCATTGTTCAATTTTGAGCGTCACGATATGTGATTCGCCCGAATTGGACAGCCGTGTGAAAAGTTATGATCATTTGAATTTCTTAATAGTTTCCGATATTTCATTTCGAGCGTCTCGATATATTATAAGCCTGAATCGGACCTCAGTGTGAAAAGTTATGGCCATTTGAATTTCTCAAGAGCTTCCGTTGTTCAATTTCGAGCGTGTCGACATATTATGCGCCCGAATCGTACATCCGAGTGAATTGTGATAAGCAATTGAATTTCTCGAGTGCTTCCGATGTTTAATTTCGAGCGTCTTGATATATTTTAATCCTGAATCGGACCTCAGTGAGGAAAGTTATGACCATTTGAATTTCTCGAGAGCTTCCATAGTTCCTTTTCGAGAGGCTCTATATGTGATGCGCCTGAATCGGACCTCCAAGTTAAAAGTTATGACCATTTGAATTTCTCAAGAGCTTCCGTTGTTCAGTTTTGAGCGTCTCGATATGTGATTCGCCTGAATCGGACATCCGTGTGAAAAGTTATGACCATTTGAATTTCTCAAGAGCTTCTGTTGTTCAATTTTGAGCGTCTCGATATGTGATTCGCCATAATCGGACATCCGTCTGAAAAGTTATGATCATTTGAATTTCTCGAGAGCTTCCGATGTTTAATTTCTAGCATATCAATATATTATAAGCCTGAATCGGACCTCAGTGTGAAAAGTTATGACCATTTGAATTTTTCGAGAGCTTCCGTTGTTCAATTTCGTGCGTCTCTATATGTAATCCTCCTGAATCGGACATCCGTATGAAAAGTTATGACCATTTGAATTTCTCGAGAGCTTCCGTTGTTCAATTTCGAGCGTCTCGACATATTATGCGCTCGAATCGGATATCCGTGTGTAAAATTATGACAAATTGAATTTCTCGAGAGCTTCCGATGTTTAATTTCGAGCATCTCGATATATTATAAGCCTGAATCGGACCTCAGTGTGAAAAGTTATGACCATTTGAATTTCTCGAGAGCTACCGTTGTTCCTTTTCGAGCGCCTCTATATGTGATGCGCCTGAATCGGACATCCAAGTTAAAAGTTATGACCATTTGAATTTCTCAAGAGCTTTCGTTGTTCAATTTTGAGCGTCTCGATATGTGATTCGCCTAAATCGGACATCCGTGTGAAAAGTTATGACCATTTCAATTTCTCAAGAGCTTCCGTTGTTCAATTTCGTGCGTCTCTGTATGGGATGCTCATGAATCGGACATCCGATTTAAAAGTTATGACCATTTGATTTTCTCGAGAGCTTCCGTTGCTGAATTTCGAGCGTCTCGACATATTATGCGCCCGAATCAGACATCCATGTGAAAAATTATAACCAATTGAATTTCCCGAGAGCTTCCGTTGTTCAATTTTGTGAGTCTCTATATGTGATTCTCCTGAATCGGACACCAGTGTGAAAAGTTATGACCATTTGAATTTCTCAAGAACCTCCGTTGTGGATTTTCGAGCGTCTCTAAATGTGAGTCGCCTGAATCGGACATCCGAGTTAAAAGTTATGACCATTTAAATTTCTCAAGAGCTTGCGTTGTTCAATTTCAAGCGTCTCGATATGCGATGCGTCTGAATTGGAGATCCGTGTGAAAAGTTATGACCATTTGAATTTCTCCAGAGCTTCCGTTGTTCAATTTGAGTGTGTTGACATATTATGCGCCCGAATCGGACATCCGTGTGAAATGTGATAACCAATTGAATTTCTCGAGAGCTTCCGATGTTTAATTTCGAGCGTCTTGATATATTATAATCCTGAATCAGTCCTCAGAGTGAAAAGTTATGACCTTTTCAATTTCTCGAGAGCTTCCGTTGTTCATTTTCGAGCGCCTCTATATGAGATGCGCCTGAATCGGACATTAGAGTTAAAAGTTATGAGCATTTGAATTTCTCAAGACCTTCCGTTGTTCAATTTTGAGCGTCTCAATATGTGATTCGCTTGAATCGGATATTCGTGTGAAAAGTTATGACCATTTGAATTTCTCAAGAGCTTCCGTTGTTCAATTTTGAGCGTCTCATGTGAGTCGCCCTAATTGGACATCCGTGTGAAATGTTATGACCATTTGAATTTCTCGAGGGCTTCCGATGTTTAATTTCGAGCGTATGAATATATTATAAGCCTGAATTGGACCTCAGTGTGAAAAGTTATGACCATTTGAATTTTTTGAGAGCTTCCGTTGTTCAATTTCGAGCGTCTATGTATGGGATGCTCCTGAATCGGACATCCGAGTGAAAAGTTTTGACCATTTGAATTTCTCGAGAGCTTTCGTTGTTCATTTTCGAGCGCCTCTATATGTGATGGGCCTGAATCGGACCTCAGTGTGAAAAGTTATTACTGTTTGAATTTCTCGAGGGCTTTCGATGTTTAATTTCGAGCGTATCAATACGTTATAAGCCTGAATCGGACCCCAACGTGTAAGGTTATGACCATTTGAATTTCTCAAGAGCTTCCGTTGTTCAATTTCAAGCATCTCGACATATTATGCGCTCGAATCGGACATCCGTGTGAAAAATTATGACCAATTGAATTTCGCGTGAGCTTCCGATGTTTAATTTCGAGTATCTCGATATATTATAAGCCTGAATCGGACGTTAGTGTGAAAAGTTATGACCATTTGAATTTCTCAACAACTTCCGTTGTTGATTTTTGAGCGTCTCTATATGTGAGTCGCCTGAATCAGACATCCGAGTTAAAAGTTATGACCATTTAAATTTCTCAAGAGCTTCCGCTGTTCAATTTCAAGCGTCTCGATATGCGATGCGTCTGAATTGGAGATCCGTGTGAAAAGTTATGACCATTTGAATTTCTCCAAAGCTTCTGTTGCTCAATTTCGAGCGTGTCGACATATTATGCGCCCGAATCGGACATCCGTGTGAAAAGTGATAACCAATTGAATTTCTCGAGAGCTTCCGATGTTTAATTTCGAGCGTCTTGATATATTATAATCTTGAATCAGACCTCAGTGTTAAGAGTTATGACCATTTGAATTTCTCGAGAGTTTCCGTTGTTCATTTTCGAGCGCCTCTATATGTGATGCGCCTGAATCGGAGATCTGAGTTAAAAGTTATGACCATTTGAATTTCTCAAGAGCTTCCGTTGTTTAATTTTGAGCGTCTCGATATGTGATTCGCCATAATCGAACATCCGTGTGAAAAGTTATGACCATTTGAATTTCTCGAGAGCTTCCGTTGTTCAATTTTGAGCGTGTCGACATATTATGCGCCAGAATCGGACATCCGTGTGAAAAGTGATGACCAATTGAATTTCTTGAGAGCTTTCGATATTTAATTTCGAGCGTCTTAACATATTATAATCCTTCATCGGACCTCAGTATGGAAAGTTATGACCATTTGAATTTCTCGAGAGCTTCCGTTGTTCCTTTTCGAGCGCCTCTATATGTGATGCGCCTGAATCGGACATCCGAATTAAAAGTTATGACCATTAGAATTTCTCACGAGCTTCCGTTGTTCAATTTTGAGCGTCTCGATATGTGATTCGCCATAATCGGACATCCGGGTGAAAAGTTATGACCATTTGAATTTCTCGAGAGCTTCTGATGTTTAATTTCGAGCGTAATAATATATTATAAGCTTGAGTCGGACCTCGGTGTTAAAATTTATGACCATTTGAATTCTCGAGAGCTTCCATTTTTCAATTTTGAACGTCTCGATATATTATGCGCCCGAATCGGACATCCGTGTGAAAAATTATGACCAATAGAATTTCTCGAGAGCTTCCGTTGTTCATTTTCGAGAGCCTCTATATTGGATGGGCCTGAATCGGACATCTGAGTTAAAAGTTATGACTATTTGAATTTCTCAAGAGCTTCCGTTGCCCAATTTTGAGCGTCTCGATATGTGATTCACATGAATCGGACATCCGTGTGAAAAGGTATGACTATTTGAATTTCTCAAGAGCTTCCGTTGTTCAATTTTGATCGTCTCGATATGTGATTCTCCCGAGTCGAACATTCGTGTGAAAAGTTATGACCATTTGAATTTCTCGAGAGCTTCCGATGTCTAATTTCGAGCGTATCGATATATTATAAGCCTGAATCGGACCTCAGTGTGAAAAGTTATGACCATTTAAATTTCTCAAGAACTTCTGTTGTTGATTTTCGAGTGTCTCTGTATGTGAGTCGCCTGAATCGAACTTCCGTTGTTCAATTTCAAGCATCTCGATATGCGATGCGTCTGAAATGGAGATCCGTGAAAAGTTATGACCATTTGAATTACTTAAGAGCTTCCGTTGTTCAATTTCGAGCGTGTCGACATATTATGCACCCGAATCGTACATCCGAGTGAATTGTGATAACCACTTGAATTTCTCGAGAGCTTCCGAAGTTTAATTTCTAGCGTCTTGATATATTATAATCCCGAATCGGACCTCAGTATCAAAAGTTATGACCATTTGAATTTCTCGAGAGCTTCCGTTGTTCCATTTCGAGCGCCTCTATAAGTGATGCGCCTGAATCGGACATCCGAGTTAAAAGCTATGACCACTTAAATTTCTCAAGAGCTTCCGTTGTTCAATTTCTAGCGTCTCGATATGTGATGCGTCTGAATTGGAGATCCGTGTGAAAAGTTATGACCATTTGAATTTCTCGAGAGCTTCCGTTGTTCAATTTCGAGCGTCCTGACATATTATGCGCTCGAATCGGACATCCGTGTGAAAAGTTATGACCAATATAATTTCTCGAGAGCTTCCGATGTTTAATTTCAAGCATCTGGATATATTATAAGCATGAATTGGACCTCGGTGTGAAAAGTTATGACCATTTGAATTTCTCGAGAGCAACCGTTGTTCAATTTCGTGCGTCTCTATATGTGAGTCGCCCGAATCGGACATCCGAGTTAAAAGTTATGACTATTTAAATTTCTCAAGAGCTTCCGTTGTTCAATTTCTAGCGTCTCGATATGCTATGCTTATGAATTGGACATCCGTGTGAAAAGTTATGACCATTTGAATTTCTCGAGAGCTTCCATTGTTCAATTTCGAGCGTGTCGACATATTATGCGTCCGAATCGGACATCCGTGTGAAAAGTGATGACCAATTGAATTTCTCGAGAGCTTCCGATTTTTAATTTCGAGCGTCTTGATATATTCTAATCCTGAATCGGACCTCAGTCTGAAAAGTTATGACCATTTGGATTTCTTGAGAGCTTCCGCTGTTCCTTTTCGAGCGCCTCAATATGTGATGCGCCTGAATCAGACATCCGAGTTAAAAGTTATGACCATTAGAATTTCTCAAGAGCTTACGTTGTTCAATTTTGAGCGTCTTGATATGTGATTTGCCATAATCGGACATCCGAGTGAAAATTTATGACCATTTGAATTTCTCGAGAGCTTCTGATGTTTAATTTCGAGCGTATCAATATATTATAAGCCTGAATCGGACCTCGGTGTGAAAAGTTATGACCATTTGAATTTCTCGAGAGCTTCCGTTCTTCAATTTTGAGCATGTCGACATATTATGCGCCAGAATCGGACATCCGTGTGAAAAGTGATGACCAATTGAATTTCTCGAGAGCTTCCGATGTTTAATTTCGAGCGTCTTGATATATTATAATCTTGAATTGGACCTCAGTGTGAAATGTTATGACCATTTGAATTTCTCAAGAGCTTATGTTGTTCAATTTTCAGCGTCTCGATATGTGATTCGCCATAATCGAACATCCGTCTGAAAAGTTATGACCATTTGAATTTCTCGAGAACTTCCGATGTTTAATTTCTAGCGTATCAATATATTATAAGCCTGAATCGGACCTCAGTGTGAAAAGTTATGAGCATTTGAATTTTTCGAGAGCTTCCGTTGTTCAAATTCGTGCGTCTCTATATGTAATGCTCCTGAATCGGACATCCGTGTGAAAAGTTATGTCCATTTGAATTTCTCGAGAGCTTCCGTTGTTCAATTTCGAGCGTCTCGACATATTATGCGCTCGAATCGGACATCCGTGTGTAAAATTATGACAAATTGAATTTCTCGAGAGCTTCTGATGTTTAATTTCGAGCATCTCGATATATTATAAGCCTGAATCGGACCTCAGTGTGAAAAGTTATGACCATTTGAATTTCTCGAGAGCTACCGTTGTTCCTTTTCGAGCGCCTCTATATGTGATGCGCCTGAATCGGACATCCAAGTTAAAAGTTATGACCATTTGAATTTCTCAAGAGCTTCCGTTGTTCAATTTCGTGCGTCTCTGTATGGGGTGCTCATGAATCGGACATCCGATTTAAAAGTTATGACCATTTGATTTTATCGAGAGCTTCCGTTGTTCAATTTCGAGCGTCTCGACATATTATGCGCCCGAATCAGACATCCGTGTGAAAAATTATGACCAATTGAATTTCTCGAGAGCTTCCGTTGTTCAATTTTGAGCGTCTCTATATGTGATTCTCCAGAATCGGACATCCGTGTGAGAAGTTATGACCATTTGAATTTCTCGAGAGCTTTCGTTGTTAATTTTCGAGCGCCTCTATATGTGATGCGCCTGAATCGGACCTCAGTGTGAAAAGTTATGACCATTTGAATTTCTCGAGAGCTTCCGTTGTTCAATTTCTTGCGTCTCTATATGTGAGTCGCCTGAATCGGACATCCGAGTTAAAAGTTATGACTATTTAAATTTCTCAAGAGCTTCCGTTGTTCAATTTCTAGCGTCTCGATATGCGATGCTTCTGAATTGGACATCCGTGTGAAAAGTTATGACCATTTGAATTTCTCGAGAGCTTCCGTTGTTCAATTCCGAGCGTGTCGACATATTATGCGCCCGAATCGGACATTCGTGTGAAAAGTGATGACCAATTGAATTTCTCGAGAGCTTCCGATTTTTAATTTCGAGCGTCTTGATATATTATAATCCTGAATCGGACCTCAGTCTGAAATGTTATGACCATTTGAATTTCTCGAGAGCTTCCGTTGTTCCTTTTCGAGCGCCTCAATATGTGATGCGCCTGAATCGGACATCTGAGTTAAAAGTTATGACCATTTGAATTTCTCAAGAGCTTACGTTGTTCAATTTTGAGCGTCTCGATATGTGATTTGCCATAATCGGACATCCGAGTGAAAAGTTATGACCATTTGAATTTCTCGAAAGCTTCTGATGTTTAATTTCGAGCGTATCAATATATTATAAGCCTGAATCGGACCTGGTGTGAAAAGTTATGACCATTTGAATTTCTTGAGAGCTTCCGTTGTTCAATTTTGAGCGTGTCGACATATTATGCGCCAGAATCGGACATCCGTGTGAAATGTGATGACCAATTGAATTTCTCTAGAGTTTCCGATGTTTAATTTCGAGCGTCTTGATATATTATAATCTTGAATCGGACCTCAGTGTGAAATGTTATGACCATTTGAATTTCTCGAGAGCTTCCGTTGTTCCTTTTCGAGCGCCTCTATATGTGAGTCGCCTGAATCGTACATCCGAGTCAAAAGTTATGACCATTTAAATTTCTCAAGAGATTTCGTTGTTCAATTTTGAGCGTCTCGATATGCGATGCATCTGAATTGGAGATCCGTGTGAAAAGTTAAGACCATTTGAATTTCTCGATAGCTTCCGTTGTTCAATTTCGAGCGTGTCGACATATTATGCGCCCGAATCGGACATCCGTGTGAAATGTGATGACCAATTGAATTTCTCGAGAGCTTCCGATGTTTAATTTCGAGCGTCTTGATATATTATATTTCTGAATCGGACCTCAGTGTGGAAAGTTATGACCATTTGAATTTCTCGAGAGCTTCCGTTGTTCCTTTTCGAGCGCCTCTATATGTTTTGCGCCTGAATCGGACATCCGAGTTAAAAGTTATGACCATTAGAATTTCTCACGAGCTTCCGTTGTTCAATTTTGAGCGTCTCGATATGTGATTCGCCATAATCGGACATCCGGGTGAAAAGTTATGACCATTTGAATTTCTCGAGAGCTTCTGTTGTTTAATTTCGAGTGTAATAATATATTATAAGCTTGAGTCGGACCTCGGTGTGAAAAGTTATGACCATTTGAATTTCACGAGAGTTTCCATTTTTCAATTTCAAACGTCTCGATATATTATGCGCCCGAATCGGACATCCGTGTGAAAAATTATGACCAATAGAATTTCTAGAGAGCTTCCGTTGTTCATTTTTTAGAGCCTCTATATTGTATGCGCTTGTATCGGACATCTGAGTTAAAAGTTATGACCATTTGAATTTCTCAACAGCTTCCGTTGCCAAATTTTGAGCATCTCGATATGTGATTCGCATGAATCAGACATCCATGTGAAAAGGTATGACCATTTGAATTTCTCAAGAGCTTCCGTTGTTCAATTTTGAGCGTCACGATATGTGATTCGCCCGAATCGGACAGCCGTGTGAAAAGTTATGATCATTTGAATTTCTTAATAGTTTCCGATATTTAATTTTGAGCTTCTCGATATATTATAAGCCTGAATCGGACCTCAGTGTGAAAAGTTATGACCATTTGAATTTCTCAAGAGCTTCCGTTGTTGATTTTCGAGTGTCTCTATATGTGAGTCGCCTGAATCGAACTTCCATTGTTCAATTTCAAGCGTCTCGATATGCAATGTGTCTGAATTCGAGATCCGTGTGAAAAGTTATGACCATTTGAATTTCTCAAGAGCTTCCGTTGTTCAATTTCGAGCGTGTCAACATATTATGCGCCCGAATCGTACATCCGAGTGAATTGTGATAACCAATTGAATTTCTCGTGAGCTTCCGATGTTTAATTTCGAGCGTCTTGATATATTTTAATCCTGAATCGGACCTCAGTGTGGAATGTTATGACCATTTGAATTTCTCGAGAGCTTCCATAGTTCCTTTTCGAGAGCCTCTATATGTGATGCGCCTGAATCAGACATCCAAGTTAAAAGTTATGACCATTTGAATTTCTCAAGAGCTTCCGTTGTTCAATTTTGAGCGTCTCGATATGTGATTCGCCATAATCGGATATCCGTCTGAAAAGTTATGACCATTTGAATTTCTCGAGAGCTTCCGATGTTTAATTTCTAGCGTATCATTATATTTTAAGCCTGAATCGGACCTCGGTGTGAAAAGTTATGAGCATTTGATTTTTTCGAGAGCTTCTGTTGTTCAATTTCGTGCGTCTCTATATGTAATGCTCCTGAATCGGACATTCGTGTGAAAAGTTATGTCCATTTGAATTTCTCGATAGCTTCCGTTGTTCAATTTCGAGCGTCTCGACATATTATGCGCTCGAATCGGACATCCGTGTGTAAAATTATGACAAATTGAATTTCTCGAGAGCTTCCGATGTTTAATTTCGAGCATCTCGATATATTATAAGCCTGAATCGGACCTCAGTGTGAAAAGTTATGACCATTTGAATTTCTCGAGAGCTACCGTTGTTCCTTTTCGAGCGCCTCTATATGTGATGCGCCTGAATCGGACATCCAAGTTAAAAGTTAGGACCATTTGAATTTCTCAAGAGCTTCCGTTGTTCAATTTCGTGCGTCTCAGTATGGGATGCTCATGAATCGGACATCCGATTTAAATTTTATGACCATTTGATTTTCTCGAGAGCTTCCGTTGTTCAATTTCGAGCGTCTCGAAATATTATGCGCCCGAATCAGACATCCGTGTGAAAAATTATGACCAATTGAATTTCTCGAGAGCTTCCGTTGTTCAATTTCGTGCGTCTCTATATGTGATTCTCCTGAATCGGACATCAGTGTGAAAAGTTATGACCATTTGAATTTCTCGAGAGCTTCCGTTGTTCAATTTCGTGCGTCTCTATATGTGAGTCGCCTGAATCGGACATCCGAGTTAAAAGTTATGACTATTTAAATTTCTCAAGAGCTTCCGTTGTTCAATTTCTAGCGTCTCGATATGCGATGCTTCTGAATTGGACATCCGTGTGAAAAGTTATGACCATGTGAATTTCTCGAGAGCTTCCGTTGTTCAATTTCGAGCGTGTCGACATATTATGCACCCGAATCGGACATCCGTGCGAAAAGTGATAACCAATTGAATTTCTCGAGAGCTTCCGATTTTTAATTTTGAGCGTCTTGATATATTATAATCTTGAATCGGACCTCAGTCTGAAAAGTTATGACCATTTGAATTTCTCGAGAGCTTCCGTTGTTCCTTTTCGAGCGCCTCAATATGTGATGCGCCTGAATCGGACATCCGAGTTAAAAGTTATTACCATTAGAATTTCTCAAGAGCTTACGTTGTTCAATTTTGAGCATCTCGATATGTGATTTGCCATAATCGGACATCCGAGTGAAAAGTTATGACCATTTGAATTTCTCGAGAGCTTCTGATGTTTAATTTCGAGCGTATCAATATATTATAAGCCTGAATCGGACCTCGGTGTGAAAAGTTATGACCATTTGAATTTCCCGAAAGCTTCCGTTGTTCACTTTCGAGCGTCTCTATATGTGATGCGCCTGAATCGGACATCCGAATTAAAATTTATGACCATTTGAATTTTACAAGAGCCTCCGTTGTTCAATTTTGAGCGTCTCGATATGTGATTTGCTCGAATCGGACATTAGTGTAAAAAGTTATGACCATTCGATGTTCAATTTTGAGCGTCTCGATATATTATAAGCGTGAATCGGACCTCAGTGTGAAAAGTTATGACCATTTGAATTTCTCAAGAACTTCCGTTGTGGATTTTCGAGCGTCTCTAAATGTGAGTAGCCTGAATCGGACATTCGAGTTAAAAGTTATGACCATTTAAATTTCTCAAGAGCTTGCGTTGTTCAATTTCAAGCTTCTCGATATGCGATGCATCTGAATTGGAGATCCGTGTGAAAAGTTATGACCATTTGAATTTCTCCAGAGCTTCCGTTGTTCAATTTGAGTGTGTCTACGTATTATGCGCCCGAATCGGACATCCGTGTGAAATGTGATAACCAATTGAATTTCTCGAGAGCTTCCGATGTTTAATTTCGAGCGTCTTGATATATTATAATCCTGAATCGGTCCTTAGTGTGAAAAGTTATGACCTTTTCAATTTCTCGAGAGCTTCCGTTGTTCATTTTCGAGCGCCTCTATGAGATGCGCCTGAATCGGACATCTGAGTTAAAAGTTATGACCATTTGAATTTCTCAAGAGCTTACGTTGTTCAATTTTGAGCGTCTCAATATGTGATTCGCCTAAATCGGATATTCGTGTGAAAAGTTATGACCATTTGAATTTCTCAAGAGCTTCCGTTGTTCAATTTTGAGCGTCTCATGTGATTCGCCCTAATTGGACATCCGTGTGAAATGTTATGACCATTTGAATTTCTCGAGGGCTTTCGATGTTTAATTTCGAGCGTATGAATATATTATAAGCCTGAATCGGACCTCAGTGTGAAAAGTTATGACCATTTGAATTTCTCGAGAGCTTCCGTTGTTCAATTTCGAGCGTCTCTGTATGGGATGCTCCTGAATCGGACATCCGAGTGAAAAGTTTTGACCATTTGAATTTCTCGAGAGCTTTCGTTGTTCATTTTCGAGCGCCTCTATATGTGATGCGCCTGAATCGGACCTCAGTGTGAAAAGTTATTACTGTTTGAATTTCTCGAGGGCTTTCGATGTTTAATTTCGAGCGTATCGATATATTATAAGCCTGAATCGGACCCCAACGTGTAAGGTTATGACCATTTGAATTTCTCAAGAGCTTCCGTTGTTCAATTTCAAGCGTCTCGACATATTATGCGCTCGAATCGGACATCCGTGTGAAAAATTATGACCATTTGAATTTCTCGAGAGCTTCCGATGTTTAATTTCTAGCGTATCATTATATTTTAAGCCTGAATCGGACCTCGGTGTGAAAAGTTATGAGCATTTGATTTTTTCGAGAGCTTCTGTTGTTCAATTTCGTGCGTCTCTATATGTAATGCTCCTGAATCGGACATTCGTGTGAAAAGTTATGTCCATTTGAATTTCTCGATAGCTTCCGTTGTTCAATTTCGAGCGTCTCGACATATTATGCGCTCGAATCGGACATCCGTGTGTAAAATTATGACAAATTGAATTTCTCGAGAGCTTCCGATGTTTAATTTCGAGCATCTCGATATATTATAAGCCTGAATCGGACCTCAGTGTGAAAAGTTATGACCATTTGAATTTCTCGAGAGCTACCGTTGTTCCTTTTCGAGCGCCTCTATATGTGATGCGCCTGAATCGGACATCCAAGTTAAAAGTTATGACCATTTGAATTTCTCAAGAGCTTCCGTTGTTCAATTTCGTGCGTCTCAGTATGGGATGCTCATGAATCGGACATCCGATTTAAATTTTATGACCATTTGATTTTCTCGAGAGCTTCCGTTGTTCAATTTCGAGCGTCTCGAAATATTATGCGCCCGAATCAGACATCCGTGTGAAAAATTATGACCAATTGAATTTCTCGAGAGCTTCCGTTGTTCAATTTCGTGCGTCTCTATATGTGATTCTCCTGAATCGGACATCAGTGTGAAAAGTTATGACCATTTGAATTTCTCGAGAGCTTCCGTTGTTCAATTTCGTGCGTCTCTATATGTGAGTCGCCTGAATCGGACATCCGAGTTAAAAGTTATGACTATTTAAATTTCTCAAGAGCTTCCGTTGTTCAATTTCTAGCGTCTCGATATGCGATGCTTCTGAATTGGACATCCGTGTGAAAAGTTATGACCATGTGAATTTCTCGAGAGCTTCCGTTGTTCAATTTCGAGCGTGTCGACATATTATGCACCCGAATCGGACATCCGTGCGAAAAGTGATAACCAATTGAATTTCTCGAGAGCTTCCGATTTTTAATTTTGAGCGTCTTGATATATTATAATCTTGAATCGGACCTCAGTCTGAAAAGTGATGACCATTTGAATTTCTCGAGAGCTTCCGTTGTTCCTTTTCGAGCGCCTCAATATGTGATGCGCCTGAATCGGACATCCGAGTTAAAAGTTATTACCATTAGAATTTCTCAAGAGCTTACGTTGTTCAATTTTGAGCATCTCGATATGTGATTTGCCATAATCGGACATCCGAGTGAAAAGTTATGACCATTTGAATTTCTCGAGAGCTTCTGATGTTTAATTTCGAGCGTATCAATATATTATAAGCCTGAATCGGACCTCGGTGTGAAAAGTTATGACCATTTGAATTTCCCGAAAGCTTCCGTTGTTCACTTTCGAGCGTCTCTATATGTGATGCGCCTGAATCGGACATCCGAATTAAAATTTATGACCATTTGAATTTTACAAGAGCCTCCGTTGTTCAATTTTGAGCGTCTCGATATGTGATTTGCTCGAATCGGACATTAGTGTAAAAAGTTATGACCATTCGATGTTCAATTTTGAGCGTCTCGATATATTATAAGCGTGAATCGGACCTCAGTGTGAAAAGTTATGACCATTTGAATTTCTCAAGAACTTCCGTTGTGGATTTTCGAGCGTCTCTAAATGTGAGTAGCCTGAATCGGACATTCGAGTTAAAAGTTATGACCATTTAAATTTCTCAAATGGTCATAACTTTTCACACGGATGTCCAATTAGGGCGAATCACATGAGACGCTCAAAATTGAACAACGGAAGCTCTTGAGAAATTCAAATGGTCATAACTTTTCACACGAATATCCGATTTAGGCGAATCACATATTGAGACGCTCAAAATTGAACAACGTAAGCTCTTGAGAAATTCAAATGGTCATAACTTTTAACTCAGATGTCCGATTCAGGCGCATCTCATAGAGGCGCTCGAAAATGAACAACGGAAGCTCTCGAGAAATTGAAAAGGTCATAACTTTTCACACTAAGGACCGATTCAGGATTATAATATATCAAGACGCTCGAAATTAAACATCGGAAGCTCTCGAGAAATTCAATTGGTTATCACATTTCACACGGATGTCCGATTCGGGCGCATAATACGTAGACACACTCAAATTGAACAACGGAAGCTCTGGAGAAATTCAAATGGTCATAACTTTTCACACGGATCTCCAATTCAGATGCATCGCATATCGAGAAGCTTGAAATGTTATGACCATTTGAATTTCTCGAGGGCTTTCGATGTTTAATTTCGAGCGTATGAATATATTATAAGCCTGAATCGGACCTCAGTGTGAAAAGTTATGACCATTTGAATTTCTCGAGAGCTTCCGTTGTTCAATTTCGAGCGTCTCTGTATGGGATGCTCCCGAATCGGACATCCGAGTGAAAAGTTTTGACCATTTGAATTTCTCGAGAGCTTTCGTTGTTCATTTTCGAGCGCCTCTATATGTGATGCGCCTGAATCGGACCTCAGTGTGAAAAGTTATTACTGTTTGAATTTCTCGAGGGCTTTCGATGTTTAATTTCGAGCGTATCAATATATTATAAGCCTGAATCGGACCCCAACGTGTAAGGTTATGACCATTTGAATTTCTCAAGAGCTTCCGTTGTTCAATTTCAAGCGTCTCGACATATTATGCGCTCGAATCGGACATCCGTGTGAAAAATTATGACCAATTGAATTTCTCGAGAGCTTCCGATGTTTAATTTCGAGCGTCTTGATATATTATAATCCTGAATCGGTCCTCAGTGTGAAAAGTTATGACCTTTTCAATTTCTCGAGAGCTTCCGTTGTTCATTTTCGAGCGCCTCTATATGAGATGCGCCTGAATCGGACATCTGAGTTAAAAGTTATGACCATTTGAATTTCTCAAGAGCTTCCGTTGTTCAATTTTGAGCGTCTCAATATGTGATTCGCCTAAATCGGATATTCGTGTGAAAAGTTATGACCATTTGAATTTCTCAAGAGCTTCCGCTTCCGTTGTTCAATTTTGAGCGTCTCGATATGTGATTCGCCCGAATCGGACATTTGTGTGAAATGTTATGACCATTTGAATTTCTCGAGGGCTTCCGATGTTTAATTTCGAGCGTATGAATATATTATAAGCCTTAATCGGACCTCAGTGTGAAAAGTTATGACCATTTGAATTTCTCGAGAGCTTCCGTTGTTCAATTTCGAGCGTCTCTGTATGGGATGCTCTTGAATCGGACATCCGAGTGAAAAGTTTTGACCATTTGAATTTCTCGAGAGCTTTCGTTGTTCATTTTCGAGCGCCTCTATATGTGATGTGCCTGAATCGGACATCCGAGTTAAAAGTTATGACCATTTGAATTTCTCGAGAGCTTCTGATGTTTAATTTCGAGCGTATGAATATATTATAAGCCTGAATCGGACCTCGGTGTGAAAAGTTATGACCATTTGAATTTCTCTAGAGCTTCCGTTGTTCAATTTCGAGTGTGTCGACATATTATGCGTCCGTATCGGACATCCGTGTGAAATGTGATAACCAATTGAATTTCTCGAGAGCTTCCGATGTTTAATTTCGAGCGTCTTGATATATTAAAATCCTGAATCGGTCCTCAGTGTGAAAAGTTATGACCATTTGAATTTCTCGAGAGCTTCCGTTGTTCATTTTCGAGCGCCTCTATATGAGATGCGCCTGAATCGAACATCTGAGTTAAAAGTTATGCCCATTTGAATTTCTCAAGAGCTTCCGTTGTTCAATTTTGAGCGTCTCAATATGTGATTCGCCTGAATCGGACATCCGTGTGAAAAGTTATGACCATTTGAATTTCTCAAGAGCTTCCGCTTCCGTTGTTCAATTTTGAGCGTCTCGATATGTGATTCGCCCGAATCGGACATTCGTGTGAAATGTTATGACCATTTGAATTTCTCGAGGGCTTCCGATGTTTAATTTCGAGCGTATGAATATATTATAAGCCCTAATCGGACCTCAGTGTGAAAAGTTATGACCATTTGAATTTCTCGAGAGCTTCCGTTGTTCAATTTCATGCGTCTCTATATGTGAGTCACCTTAATCGGACATCCGAGTTAAAAGTTATGACCATTTAAATTTCTCAAGAGCTTTCGTTGTTCAATTTCGAGTGTCTCGATATGCGATGCGTCTGAAATGGAGATTCGTGTGAAAAGTTATGACCATTTGAATTTCTCAAGAGCTTCCGTTGTTCAATTTCGAGCGTGTTGACATATTATGCGCCCGAATCGGACATCCGTGTCAAAAGTGATGACCAATTGAATTTCTCGAGAGCTTCCGATGTTTAATTTCGAGCGTCTTGATATATTATAATCCTGAATCGGAGCTCAGTGTGAAAAGTTATGACCATTTGAATTTCTCGAGAGCTTCCATTGTTCCTTTTCGAGCGCCTCGATATGTGATGCGCCTGAATCGGACACCCAAGTTAAAAGTTATGACCATTGTTGGATCGAGTGGCCTCAGAATAATTAAGAAGGGGGGGGGTTGAATTAATTATTCCTAAACCTTTACTAATTAAAAAATTACTCTTTTAAGACTTTTACTAAATTGTTAAGAGAAAGAGGACTAGAAGAGAAACTTAACAGAATGTAAAAGCGGAAATTAAATGCACAGCGGAAAGTAAAAGAGTAGGGAAGAAGGAAACAAACACACAAGGATTTTTATACTGGTTCAGCACAAACCCATGCCTACCTCCAGTCCCCAAGCAACCTGCGGTCCTTGGGATTTCTTTCAACCTTGTAAAAACCTTTTACAAGCAAAGATCCACAAGGGATGTACCCTCCCTTGTTCTCTTTGATCCTAGTGGATGTACCCTCCACTAGAACTGATCCACAAGAGATGTACCCTCTCTTGTTCTTAGTCAAATCCAAGTAGATGTACCCTCTACTTGTGCCACAAAGGATGTACCCTCCAATGTGTTAAGACAAAGATCTCAGGCTGTTACACCTTTGATACTTTGTGAATGGGGATACAAAAGAATTCTCAAGCGGTTAAACCTTTGAACGCTTTTGTATTAGGGAATGGGAAGAATCAAAAGAATTCTCAGACTGTGTCGTTTTGAATTCTTTGACAAGGGAGAAGGGAGACACAAAAGAATTCAGGCGGTTAGTCCTTCCTTCTTTTGGAAAAGGGAGAAGAGAGACACAAAAAGAATTCAGGCGATTAGTCCTTCGTGAATTCTTTTTGGCAAAGGGAGAAGAGAATGGAAAGGATGAATAGCACAAGTTTTCAAGGTTTGGAAAAACCAGAAAACTTCAGAAAACTTTTGGTACAAAGAAGAAGAAGAAGTTCAAAGAGATTCAAGGCTTGTAAAGGATTGTAAGAGATTGTTAGAAAGACTTGGAATCATTGATTCAAAATGCAAAACAAAGCCTTGCTTTTATAGACTCTTCATGTCTGGTCAAGAAAGCCATTCAGAAGAGTTATATCTTTTAGAAAAACTTAAAACCCATTTGAAAGAGTCAAAACCTTTTTGAAGAGTTACATCTTTAGATTTTTCAGAAACAAACACTGGTAATCGATTACCAAATATGTGTAATCGATTACACAAAGCTTTTGAATGAAACAACGTGACTCTTCACATTTAAATTTGAATTTCAACGTTCAAGGGCACTGGTAATCGATTACCAAAACATTGTAATCGATTACAGCCTTTTGAAAATATTTGGAACGTTGTAAATTCAGTTTGAAAACATTTTCAAACTCATTTTGCTACTGGTAATCGATTACAACAATATGGTAAACGATTACCAGAGAGTAAAAACTCTTTGGTAAAGGTTTTGTCAAAAACTCATGTGCTATTCAAAGTTTTGAAAAACTTTTTAATACTTATCTTGATTGAGTCTTTTCTTCATTCTTGAATCTTGAGTCTAGAATCTTGATCTTGATTCTTGAGATCTTGAATCTTGATTCTTGTTTGTAGACTTTCTTCTTGAGTCTTGAATTCTTCTTGATTCTTGAACTCTTTGACTTGTTCTAGATTTTCTTGAGATGGATGTTCTTTGATTCTCTTGAGCTTTTTGTCATCATCTTTTGTTGTCATCATTGTTATCATCAAAACACCTTTGAATCATTGTTGATTCATCATGAAGCTTTGCTTCCATTCAAGAGCTTCCGTTGTTCATTTTCGAGCGTCTCTATATGTGATGCGCCTGAATCGGACATCCGTGTGAAAAGTTATGACCATTTGAATTTCTCGAGAGCTTCTGATGATTAATTTCGAGTGTATCAATATATTATAAGCCTAAATCGGACCTCAGTGTGTAAGGTTATTACCATTTGAATTTCTCTAGAGCTTCCGTTGTTCAATTTCGAGCGTCTCTACAAATTATGCGCTCGAATCGGACATCCGTGTGAAACATTATGACCAATTGAATTTCTCGAGAGCTTACGATGTTTAATTTCGAGCATCTCGATATATTATAAGCCTGAATCGAACCTCAGTGTGAAAAGTTATGACCATTTGAATTTCTCAACAACTTCCGTTGTTGATTTTCGAGCGTCTCTATATGTGAGTCGCCTAAATCGGACATCCGAGTTAAAAGTTATTACCATTTAAATTTCTCAAGAGCTTCTGCTGTTCAATTTCAAGCGTCTCGATATGCGATGCGTCTGAATTGGAGATCCGTGTGAAACGTTATGACCATTTGAATTTCTCGAGAGCTTCCGATGATTAATTTCAAGCGTCTTAATATATTATAATCCTGAATCGGACCTCAGTTTTAAGAGTTATGACCATTTGAATTTCTCGAGAGCTTTCGTTGTTCATTTTCGAGCGCCTCTATATGTGATGCGCCTGAATCGGAGATCCAAGTTAAAAGTTATGACCATTTGAATTTCTCAAGAGCTTCCGTTGTTTATTTTTTAGCGTTTCGATATGTGATTCGCCATAATCGAACATCCGTGTGAAAAGTTATGACCATTTGAATTTCTTGAGAACTTCCGTTGTTCCTTTTCGAGCGCCTCTATATGTGATGCGCCTGAATCGGACATCCAAGTTACAAGTTCTAACCATTTGAATTTCTGCAAAGCTTCTGTTGTTCAATTATGAGCGTCTCGATATACTATAAGCCTGAATTGGACATCCGTGTGAAAAGTTATGACCATTTGAATTTCTGCAGAGCTTCCGTTGTTCAATTTTGAGCATCTCGATATATTATAAGCCTGAATCGGACCTTAGTGTGAAAAGTTATGACCATTTGAATTTCTCAACAACTTCCGTTGTTGATTTTCGAGCGTCTCTATATGTGAATCGCCTGAATCAGACATCCGAGTTAAAAGTTATGACCATTTAAATTTCTCAAGAGCTTCCGCTGTTCAATTTCAAGCGTCTCGATATGCGATGCGTATGAATTGGAGATCCGTGTGAAAAGTTATGACCATTTGAATTTCTCCAAAGCTTCTGTTGTTCAATTTCGAGCTTGTCGACATATTATGCTCCCTAATCGGACATCCGTGTGAAAAGTGATAACCAAATGAATTTCTCGAGAGCTTCTGATGTTTAATTTCGAGAGTATCAATATATTATAACCCTGAATCGGACCTAAGTGTGAAAAGTTATGACCATTGAATTTCTGGAGTGCTTCCGTTGTTCAATTTCGTGCGTCTCTATATGTGAGTCACCTGAATCGGACATCCGAGTTAAAAGTTATGACCATTTAAATTTCTCAAGAGCTTGCGTTGTTCAATTTCAAGCGTCTCGATATGCGATGTGTTTGAATTGGAGATTCGTGTGAAAATTTATGACCATTTGAATTTCTCTAGAGCTTCCATTGTTCAATTTCGAGCGTGTCGACATATTATGCGCCCGAATCGGACATCTGTGTGAAAAGTGATAACCAATTGAATTTCTTGAGAGCTTCCGATGTTTAATTTCGAGCGTCTTGATATATTATAATCCTAAATCGGACCTCAGCGTGAAAAGTTATGACCATTTTAATTTCTCGAGAGCTTCTGTTGTTCCATTTCAAGTGCCTTTGTATGTGATGCGCCTGAATGGGACATCCGAGTTACAAGTTATGACGATTTGAATTTCTCAAGAGCTTCCGTTGGTCAATTTTGAGCGTCTCGATATGTGATTCGCCTGAATCGGACATCCGTGTGAAAAGTTATGACCATTTGAATTTCTCAAGATCTTCCGTTGTTCAATTTTGAGCGTATCGATATGTGATTCGCCTGAATCGGACATCCGTGTGAAAGTTATGACCATTTTAATTTCTCGAGAGCTTCCGTTGTTCCTTTTCAAGCGCCTTCGTATGTGATGCGCCTGAATCGGACATCCGAGTTACAAGTTATGACCATTTGAATTTTTCAAGAGCTTCCGTTGTTCAATTTTGAGCGTCTCGATTTGTGATGCGCCTGAATCGGACATCCGAGTTAAAAGTTATGACCATTTGAATTTCTCAAAAGCTTCCGTTGTTCAATTTTGAGAGTCTCGATATGTGATTCGCCTGAATCAGACATCCGTGTGAAAAGTTATGACCATTTCAATTTCTCATGAGCTTCCGTTGTTCAATTTTGAGCGTCTCGATATGTGATTCGCCTGAATCGGACATCCGTGTGAAAAGTTATGAACATTTTAATTTCTTGAGAGCTTCCGTTGTTCCTTTACATGCGCCATCGTATGTGATGCGCCTGAATCGGACATCCGAGTTACAAGTTATGACCATTTGAATTTCTAAAGAGCTTCCGTTGTTCAATTTTGAGCGTCTCGATGTGATTCGCCCGAATCGGACATCCGTGTGAAAAGTTATGACCATTTGAATTTCTCGAGAGCTTCTGATGATTAATTTCGAGTGTATCAATATATTATAAGCCTAAATCGGACCTCAGTGTGTAAGGTTATTACCATTTGAATTTCTCTAGAGCTTCCGTTGTTCAATTTCGAGGGTCTCGACAAATTATGCGCTCGAATCGGACATCCGTGTGAAACATTATGACCAATTGAATTTCTCGAGAGCTTCCGATGTTTAATTTCGAGCATCTCGATATATTATAAGCCTGAATCGAACCTTAGTGTGAAAAGTTATGACCATTTGAATTTCTCAACAACTTCCGTTGTTGATTTTCGAGCGTCTCTATATGTGAGTCGCCTGAATCGGACATCCGAGTTAAAAGTTATTACCATTTAAATTTCTCAAGAGCTTCCACTGTTCAATTTCAAGCGTCTCGATATGCGATGCGTCTGAATTGGAGATTCGTGTGAAACGTTATGACCATTTGAATTTCTCGAGAGCTTCCGATGATTAATTTCAAGCGTCTTAATATATCATAATCCTGAATCGGACCTCAGTTTTAAGAGTTATGACCATTTGAATTTCTCGAGAGCTTTCGTTGTTCATTTTCGAGCGCCTCTATATGTGATGCGCCTGAATCGGAGATCTAAGTTATAAGTTATGACCATTTGAATTTCTCAAGAGCTTCCGTTGTTTATTTTTGAGCGTTTCGATATGTGATTCGCCATAATCGAACATCCGTGTGAAAAGTTATGACCATTTGAATTTCTTTAGAGCTTCCGTTGTTCCTTTTCGAGCGCCTCTATATGTGATGCGCCTGAATCGGACATCCAAGTTACAAGTTCTGACCATTTGAATTTCTGCAGAGCTTCCGTTGTTCAATTTTGAGCGTCTCGATATACTATAAGCCTGAATTGGACATCCGTGTGAAAAGTTATGACCATTTGAATTTCTGCAGAGCTTCCGTTGTTCAATTTCTAGCGTTTGTATATGTGATATGCCTGAATCGGACATCCGAGTGAAAAGTTATGACCATTTTAATTTCTCAAGAGCTTCCTTTGTTCAATTTCGAACGTCTCGACATATTATGCGCCCGAATCGGACATCCGTGTGAAAAATTATGACCAATTGAATTTCTCGAGAGCTTCCGATGTTTAATTTCGAGCAGCTCGATATATTATAAGCCTAAATCGGACCTGAGTGTGAAAAGTTATGACCATTTGAATTTCTCGAGAACTTCCGTTGTTCATTTTCGAGCGCCTCTATATGTGATGTGCCTGAATCGGACATCCGTGTGAAAAATTATGACCAATTGAATTTCTCAAGAGCTTCCGTTGTGCAATTTTGAGCGTCTCGACATGTGATTCGCCTGAATCGGACATCCGTGTGAAAAGTTATGACCATTTGAATTTCTCAAGAGCTTCCTTTGTTCAATTTCGAACGTCACGACATATTATGCGCCAGAATCGGACCTCAGTGTGAAAAGTGATGACCAATTGAATTTCTCGAAAGCTTCCGATGATTAATTTCGAGCGTCTTGATATATTATAATCCTGAATCGGACCTCAATGTGAAAAGTTATGACCATTTGAATTTCTCGAGAGCTTCCGTTGTTCATTTTCGAGCGCCTCTATATGTGATGCGCCTGAATCGGACATCCGAGTTAAAAGTTATGACCATTTGAATTTCTCAAGAGCTTCCGTTGTTCAATTTTGAGCATCTCGACATGTGATTCGCCTGAATCGGACATCCGTGTGAAAAGTTATGACCATTTGAATTTCTCAAGATCTTCCGTTGTTCAGTTTTGAGCGTCTCGATGTGTGATTCGCCTGAATCGGACATCCGTGTGAAAAGTTATGACCATTTGAATTTCTCAAGAGCATCCGTTGTTTAAGTTCGAGCGCCTCGATATATTATAAGGCTAAATCGGACCTCCGTGCAAAAAGTTATGACCATTTGAATTTCTCGAGAGCTTCCGTTATTCAATTTCTAGCGTTTGTATATGTGATACGCCTGAATCGGACATCCGAGTAAAAAGTTATGACCATTTTAATTTCTCAAGAGCTTCCTTTGTTCAATTTCGAACGTCTCGACATATTATGCGCCCGAATCGGACATCCGTGTGAAAAATTATGACCAATTGAATTTCTCGAGAGCTTCCGATGTTTAATTTCGAGCAGCTCGATATATTATAAGCCTAAATCGTACCTGAGTGTGAAAAGTTATGACCATTTGAATTTCTCGAGAGCTTCCGTTGTTCATTTTCGAGCGCCTCTATATGTGATGCGCCTGAATCGGACATCCGTGTGAAAAATTATGACCAATTGAATTTCTCAAGAGCTTCCGTTGTTCAATTTTGAGCCTCTCGACATGTGATTCGCCTGAATCGGACATCCGTGTGAAAAGTTATGACCATTTGAATTTCTCAAGAGCTTCCTTTGTTCAATTTCGAACGTCTCGACATATTATGCGCCAGAATCGGACATCCGTGTGAAAAATTATGACCAATTGAATTTCTCGAGAGCTTCCGATGATTAATTTCAAGCGTCTTGATATATTATAATCCAGAATCGGACCTCAATGTGAAAAGTTATGACCATTTGAATTTCTCGAGAGCTTCCGTTGTTCAATTTCGAGCGTGTCGACATATTATGCACCCGAATCAAGGATTCGTGTGAAAAGTGATGACCAATTGAATTTCTCGAGAGCTTCCCTTGTTCATTTTCGAGCGCCTCTATATGCGATGCGTCGGAATTGGAGATTCGTGTGAAAATTTATGACCATTTGAATTTCTCCAGAGCTTCCGTTGTTCAATTTCGAGCGTGTCGACATATTATGCGCCCAAATCGGACATCCGTGTGAAAAGTGATAACCAATTGAATTTCTCGAGAGCTTCCGGTTATTAATTTCGAGCGTCTTGATATATTATAATCCTGAATCAGACCTCCGAGTTAAAAGTTATGACCATTTGAATTTCCCAAGAGCTTCCGTTGTTCAATTTTGAGCGTCTCGATATGTGATTCGCCTGAATCGGACATTTGTGTGAAAAGTTATTACCATTTGAATTTCTCAAGAGCTTCCGTTGTTCAATTTTGAGCATCTCAATATGTGATTCGCCAGAATCGGACATCCGTGTCAAAAGTTATGACCATTTGAATTTCTCAAGAGCTTCTGTTGTTTAATTTCGAGTGTATCAATATATTATAAGCCTGAATCGGACCTCCGTGTGAAAAGTGATGACCAATTGAATTTCTCAAGAGCTTCCGATATTTAATTTCAAGCGTCTTGATATATTATAATCCTGAATCGGACCTCAGTGTGAAAAGTTATGACCATTTGAATTTCTCGAGAGCTTCCGTGGTTCAATTCCGAGCATCTCGACGTATTATGTGCCCGAATCTGACCTCCGTGTGAAAAGTTATGACCATTTGAATTTCGCAAGAGCTTTCGTTGTTCAATTTTGAGCGTCTCGATATGTGATTCGCCTGTATCGGACATCCGTGTGAAATGTTATGACCATTTGAATTTCTCAAGAGCTTCTGTTGTTCAATTTTGAGCGTCTCGAAATGTGATTCGCCATAATCGGACATCCGTGTGAAAAGTTATGACCATTTCAATTTCACGAGAGCTTTCGAAGTTTAATTTCGAACGTATCAATATATTATAAGCCTGAATCGGACCTCGGTGTGAAAAGTTATGACCATTTGAATTTCTCGAGAGCTTCCGTTATTCAATTTCGTACGTCTCTATATGTGATGCTACTGAATCGGACATCTGTGTGAAAAGTTATGACCATTTGAATTTCTCGAGAGCTTCCGTTGTTCAATTTCGAGCGTCTCGACATATTATGCGCTCGAATCGGACATCCGTGTGAAAAATTATGACCCATTGAATTTCCCGAGCGCTTCCGATGTTTAATTTCGAGCATCTCAATATATTATAAGCCAGAATCGGACCTCAGTGTGAAAAGTTATGACCATTTGAATTTCTCGAGAGCTTCCGTTGTTCAATTTCGAGTGTGTCGACATATTATGGGCCTGAATCGAAGATTCGTGTGAAAAGTGATGACCAATTGAATTTTTCGAGAGCTTCCGATGTTTAATTTTGAGCATCTTGATATATTGTAATCCTGAATCGGACCTCAGTGTGAAAAGTTATGACTATTTGAATTTCTCGAGAGCTTCCGTTATTCCTTTTTGAGCGCCTCTATATGTGATGTGCCTGAATCAGACATCCAAGTTAAAAGTTATGACCATTTGAATTTCCCAAGAGCTTCCGTTGTTTAATTTTGAGCGTCTCGATATGTGATTCGCCTGAATCGGACATCCGTGTGAAAAGTTATGACCATTTGAATTTCTCAAGAGCTTCCGTTGTTAAATTTTGAGCGTCTTGATATGTGATTCGCCTGAATCGGACATCCGTGTGAAAATTTATGACCATTTGAATTTCTCCAGAGCTTCCGTTGTTCAATTCTGAGCGTCTCGATATGTGATTCGCTTGAATCGGACATCCGTCTGAAAAGTTATGACCATTTGAATTTCTCAAGAGCTTCCGTTGTTCAATTTTGAGCATCTCGATATGTAATTCTCCATAATCGGACATCCGTGTGAAAAGTTATGACCATTTGAATTTCTCGAGAGCTTCCGATGTTTAATTTCGTACGTATCAATATATTATAAGCCTGAATCGGAACTCGGTGTGAAAAGTTATGACCATTTGAATTTCTCGAGTGCTTCCGTTGTTCATACGTCTCTATATGTGATGCTCCTGAATCGAACATCTGTGTGAAAGGTTATGGCCATTTAAATTTCTCGAGAGCTTCCGTTGTTCAATTTCGAGCGTCTCGACATATTATGCACCCGAATCGGACATCCGTGTGATAAATTATGACCAATTGAATTTCTCGAGAGCTTCCGATGTTTAATTTCGAGCATCTCGATATATTATAAGCCTGAATCGGACCTCAGTGTGAAAAGTTATGACCATTCGAATTTCTCGAGAGCTTCCGTTGTTCAATTTCGAGCGTGTCGACATATTATGCACCCGAATCAAGGATTCGTGTGAAAAGTGATGACCAATTGAATTTCTCGAGAGCTTCCGATGTTTAATTTGAGCGTCTTGATATATTATAATCCTAAATCGGACCTCAGTGTGAAAAGTTATGACCATTTGAATTTCTCGAGAGCTTTCGTTGTTCCTTTTCGAGCGCCTCTATATGTGATGCGCCTGAATCGGACATCCGAGTTAAAAGTTATGACCATTTGAATTTCCCAAGAGCTTCCGTTGTTCAATTTTGAGCGTCTCGATATGTGATTTGTTGAACAAGTGGCCTCAGATATCTTAAGAATGGGGGGGGGGGGGGTTGAATTAAGATATTACAACTTATTTCCCCAATTAAAATTCTATTTCACTTTCTATTCAAGTTATAAATTCCCTTAATAATGAATTTCTTTAATATTGATTCAAATAGAACAATTTGAATATGAATATAAAACAATAATAAATAAATGAGTTTAAGAGAAGAGAAAATGCAAACTCAGATTTCTACTGGTTCGGCCACACCCTTGTGCCTACGTCTAGTCCTCAAGCAACCCGCTTGAGAGTTCCACTATCTTGTAAATTCCTTTTACAAGTTCTAAACACACAAGGACAACCCTTCCTTTGTGTTTAGAATTCTTTCACAATAAGAGACCATCGGTCTCTTAATCCCTTTTCAGAATGAAGAAGAAGAAAAGAAGAAATCTCTCTTGAAAGAGATAGATTGAACAATTTGAGAATTTAAATAATTCCTTATTGAATCACAAGTAATTTGGCCAAGGAATTTGTAAGAGGATAAAATGATTTTACTTTTTAAGAGGATAAGACCTTTTTGTTCTAAAGAACTCTTAGCAAATTCGTGTCTCGAGTCACATATATATAGGCCTTTGATAGCCATTCAAGAACCACATAAAAAGATGTGACTATTGATAATATTTTCTGAAAATCTGCTCTGGTAATCGATTACAGTATATGTGAAATCGATTACAAGCTTTAAAATTTGAATTAAAACATTCAGAAACTACTGGTAATCGATTACCATATATGTGTAATCGATTACACAGGGCAAATTTTGAATTCAAATTTTAATAGCTGTTTGTAAATCAGTTTTGGCCACTGGTAATCGATTACATCCTCTGGTAATCGATTACCAGAGAGTAAATTTCTTGTAAAAGACTTTTTAACTTAAAATTCTTGGCCAAACCTTTTGCTACTTCAATTGGAATTCCCTTCCTATTTAATATACCCTTTCTAAGACTCTATAGACAGTCTTGATCATCCATCTTGAATATCTTTAATTTCTTTGTCTTGAATAAAGCTTTGAGACGCATGTGATCTTTTGGCATCATCAAAACATCGGCTTGATCCTTTGTCTACAATCTCCCCCTTTTAGATGATGACAATCCCTGAAATCAAGACAAAAGTATATACAAGATGATAGTACGTTCACACAACCTTTACTCCCCCTATCTTTTGGCATGAATGCCTAACTTTACTTAATGATAAATTTCTAATTGATTTCTAACCCAAGCTCTTCAAGTTCTGTCCCCCTTTGGCAACATCAAAAAGAACTAAGCAACATAAACAAAATCCAAACAAAGCCAAACATTAAACCAAAATAAATCCATACATTGTCATAACCAACCAAAGCAAAGTCCAGAAATATAATAATAGTGCAAGAATACGATAACTAGTGCAACAAAAAAGCCAAATACACGGTGATAAAACAAAGTACTAATAATACTTAATTACTTAGTCATAATAATAATAACAATTAATCTAAGAGGATGATGGAGGCGGTGGTGGTGGATCAAAGCAAGTACGGATGAAGGAGACATCTTCTTCAACTTGTGTGAGGCGAATATCCATGCCGGCAAAGCGTGTATCCAATGAGTCGAAATGTTCACCAACATAAGAACGAAGACCTCGTAATTCGGCAAGGACTTCATTCAGGAGAGCTGAATCTTCACGCTGAGGAGGAGGTGAAGGAGTACGCTCATCTTGAGGAGGGAGTGCGTCTTTCTTCAACCATTGACCATTCCGATCCTTACGGTAACCAAAGGAAGTCACAGCACCAGCACCAATTGCAAAGGAACGCTTGACTTGAACAAATGGCTCATCATCAAGCGGAATTTGAAAATGACGCAGAAATAAAGTTATCAACTGTGGATAAGGTAGAGGTGCATTGGCTCGTAATGCCTTATGCATTCGGTACCGAACCAAATGGGCCCAGTCGATCTGACGACCGGTGAGAAAAGCCCACATCAGAATCAAATCCTCCTCAGAGGCTTGTGCTAAATTTGAAGACCGGGGAAGCAAAATTCTAACAATGATATAGTGCATGATGCAATTATCAAAAGTTAATGATCCAGCCAGCAATCTACTGGTCATTTCAGCCTGATCATTGCAGACCATGTGGCGAGCATCATGACTAGAATAATCAAATTTCCAGTCATCAACAATGGTGCCCTCAAAAGGTGCACCTTGATTGGGTAAATGAGTTAAAAAAAAGAATAAGGACTGATCAATGATCATCAGAATACCATGCACCTCAGAGGAAATAATGCCATCCTGAATTTTCAAATTGCAGTAGAAGACCTTTACAAGTTCAGGATAATGTGGCAGTTTTAATGACATGAAATCAGCAAGGCCAGAATTTTGAAACACTTGATAACAATCAAACGTTTCATCATTAAAGAACTCTACATCTAGGTACTTAGGGTCTAAGATGATCCTAGAAGAAAATTGAGAGAGGTACCGTAGACGCTGATCATCGGAGGAAAAAAATGTGGATGATCTTGGAGATGATAAAGATGGATGAATAGGTGTTGTGGATGCTTCAGATGGTCTGTGGCGGCTATGGGCAGCAGCAGTAGCGGTGGAGGATGATCCCTTTCTCTTCTTCGATGGCTCTGCCATTTGATGAAGTTTTTGTGGATTTTAATCGGAGGAAGTGAAAGAGGAGTGAAAAATTGGGCTTTACGGGACGTGATTTGGTGAAGAATTGAGTGAGATTCGAAGATTTGAAGTTTTAGGTATGGAGGAGACGTGAAAGGAGGCTGTGGCTGCGCAGCAGCTCTGATTTCATGAATATTTATAGATGAGGACGAATTGTAATCGATTACAAGGCTTGGTAATCGATTACAGGATGTTGTAATCGATTACAGGCTGTCTGTTCTTGTGTAATCGATTACAATGGATGGTAATCGATTACCAGAACATAACTTAGGCTAGTTTCTTAAAAAAAATATCTATGTCTATTCTAAACACATCTAATATGATTAATCATTACTACTAATGCAATTAAATCAATTATTCAACTATAAAACACACAGGAATACATAAATTCTATTATAATAACAAGAATTAAACAAAATCAATCAAAGTAACATATAAACAATCAATCATAAGACTTTACCTATTCAAATCACTAAGATCTAAAAGTCCTAATTCTCTTCTTATTGAAAAGAAAATATCCTTTGGGAGAGGTTTTGTAAAGATATCAGCAAGCTGATTCTTTGTATCAACAAACTCTAGCAAACAATCTCTCTTTAGAACATGGTCTCTTAGAAAATGGTGCCTAATTTCTATATGTTTCGTTCTAGAATGTTGTACAGGGTTTTTGGATAGATTTATGGCACTAGTATTATCACACCTAATAGGTATACGATCAAGAAGGATACCATAGTCAGATAATTGTTGCTTCATCCATAAAATTTGTGCACAACAACTGCCAGCAGAAATATATTCCGCTTCAGCAGTGGATAAAGCAACATTGTTTTGTTTCTTACTATGCCATGAGACAAGAGCGGATCCAATGAATTGACAAGTTCCACTTGTGCTTTTTCTATTAGTTTTAGATCCGGCAAAGTCAGAATCAGAATATCCTATTAAGTTACATGTTGAGTTCTTAGGATACCATAATCCTAAATTTATTGTACCTAATAGATATCTTATGATTCTCTTAACTGCACTCAAATGTGATTGTTTGGGGTTGGATTGAAACCTAGCACACATGCATACACTAAACATAATATCAGGTCTACTAGCGAATAAATAGAGAAGAGATCCGATCATACCTCGATACTGTTTCATGTCTATAGATTGACCAGATTCATCTTTATCTAAGTAACAACTAGTGCTCATTGGTGTAGCCATGTGTTTTGCACTTTCCATCCCAAATCTTTTGATCAATTCCTTGCAGTACTTGGATTGATTGATGAATATACCTTCTTGAGTTTGCTTGATTTGTAATCCCAGGAAGTACTTTAGTTCTCCCATCATTGACATTTCAAATTCACTTTGCATATCAAGGGAAAACTCCTTGCACAATGAATCATTAGTGGATCCAAAAATTATATCATCAACATATATTTGAACCAAAAAAATATCATTATGCTTTCTCTTTATGAATAATGTGGTATCCACTTTTCCTCTAGAAAATTCTTTTTCTAGGAGAAAATTACTTAAATGTTCATACCACGCCCTAGGAGCTTGTTTCAAACCATAAAGAGCCTTTTGCAATTTATAAACATGATTTGGTTTATCCGGGATTTCAAAGCCTGGGGGTTGTTCAACATATACTTCTTCTTGAATTAAACCATTTAGAAAAGCACTTTTAACATCCATTTGATAGAGTTTAAAATTCATTATGGATGCATATGCTAAGAGCATTCTAATGGCTTCTAATCTTGCAACTGGAGCATATGTTTCTTCATAGTCTATTCCCTCTTCTTGATTATACCCTTTTGCTACTAACCTAGCCTTATTTCTAATAATTATGCCATGTTCATCTAATTTATTTCTAAAAACCCATTTTGTTCCTATGACAGGATAATTTTCAGGTTTTTCTACTAGTTTTCACACATTATTTCTTTCAAATTGATTCAGTTCTTCTTGCATGGTAATTATCCAGTTATCATCTACTATGGCTTCTTTTATATTTTTAGGTTCAATCATAGATACAAAAGCCATATTATTGCATAAATCTTTAAGAGAATGTCTAGTTGTTACCCCTTTTGATATATCACCAATAATGTTGTCGAGGGGATGATCTCTTGAGGCTTTCCATTCTCTTGGAAGTTCATTATTTCCTCTAGCCCCATTATCTTGAGAATCTTCATTGCTTCCTTCATCTTTTTCTTTAGAGTTATTTCCATGAATATGTGTATCTTCTAAGGAATCTGAAATATCATCTAAAAAATCCTTCCTTGGAAGAATGGCATTAGACTCATCAAAGGAAACATGTATAGACTCTTCAATTGTCATTGTTCTTTTATTATATATTCTATAAGCTTTACTATGCAGAGAATATCCAAGGAAAATACCTTCATCTGACTTAGCATCAAATTTTCCTAAGTTATCTTTTCCATTATTCAATACAAAACATTTACAACCAAAGATATGAAGATGTGAGATGTTTGGTTTTCTGCCATTGAACAATTCATATGGAGTTTTCTTTAAAATGGGTCTTATTAAAGCCCTATTTAAAATGTAGCACGCAGTGTTAACGGCTTCAGCCCAAAAGTATTTTGGAAGAGGAGTATCATTTAATAAAGTTCTAGCAATCTCTTCCAAAGATCTATTTTTCCTTTCCACAACACCATTTTGTTGAGGGGTTCTTGGTGCAGAAAAGTTATGCTCAATCCCATGCTTATCACAAAATAATTCAAATTCTTTATTTTCAAACTCACCCCCATGATCACTCCTAATAGATATAATCTTTAGATTTTTCTTATTTTGAATGATTTTTGCAAGTTTTCTAAATGCTTGAAATGCATCATTCTTATGAGTGATAAAAAGAGTCCATGTGTATCTAGAATAATCATCAACTATAACAAGAGCATAGTAACTTCCTCCAAAACTCATGATTCTGGAAGGACCAAACAAATCCATATGAAGTAATTGTAAGGGTTGAGTAGTTGAAACAATGTTTTTAGATTTGAAAGAAACTCTAGTTTGTTTTCCTTTTTGGCATGCATCACATAGCCTATCTTTTTCAAATCTTAGTTTTGGCAAACCAACAACTAAATCTTTTGATATTAATCTATTTAAGTGTTCCATGTTTATATGTGCAATCCGTTTATGCCACAACCATGGATCATCATCTTTACTAAGAAAACATTGATTATTATCTAGTTTTTGACTTAAGTCTATCATGTAAACATTGTTGACTCTAAACCCTATATGCTTTATATTCGTATCATGTTTATGTTCAATGACACACTTTTGAGAATCAAATGATACCAGATAGCCTTTGTCACATAATTGACTCACACTAAGCAGACTATGTTTAAGACCTTCAACAAGTAGAACATTTTCAATGGAGGTTGAAGCATTTGTACCTATTTTTCCAACTCCAAGAATTCTACCTTTGTTGTTGTCACCATAAGTTACATGTCCGCTTTTCTTGGGAGAGATATGTGTGAATTTTGATTTGTCTCCCGTCATATGTTTTGAGCATCCGCTATCTATGTACCACTTTTTCCTCCAGGGTTCCTACAAAATCAAGGTTGTAACTTAGGTACCCCAACTTTATTGGGTCCTTGTGTGTTAGTATGAATAAAGGATCCTTTTGGGACCCAAATCATTTTAATATTGTTACAATTTCTTCTAAAATAGCATGTAGATGTGCCATGCCCTTTTCTTCCACAGTAAAAACATGTGATAGAACTAGAATTATATTTTTGTGTGGAAGTAGAGAAGTTTTTATGAAATTTTTGTTGTTTTTCAGATTTATATCCTAATCCAGCCTTATTGGAGACATGTCTTTGTTTTCCTAATATGACATCTAAATTATTTTTACTATAACAGAATTTTGCAAGTGAGTTTTTCAACTCTTTGATTTCTTTTTCATACTTTTCACAACAACTACAAGAATCTGACATTCTCTTGTCAGAAATAGTAGAGATATGAACTTTTTCATTTGGTTTAGAAATTGAGACTTCATTTCTAAGATGATCTAATTCTTTGTTTAATTTTGAAATTTCATTTTCTAAATTTGAAATTGTTTTCTTTGAAGATGAGACTAACTTTGCAAGTTTAATTGACTCTTTATGCAGATCAGCAAATGCATCTTGTAATTCATCAAAAGAAATAGATAAGTTGTTTGAAGATGTTACCTCTTCATCACTTTCATAACTTTTTGCCATAAGGCAGAGGTTTATTTCTTCATTTTCTGAATCTTCAGAAGATTCCATATCATTTTCATCCCATGTAATGTATGCTTTCTTCAATTTCTTTTCATTAATATTTTTCTTTTCAGACTTCTCCATCTTTTTCTTGAAGATGGGACAGTCAACCCTCAGATGTCCAGGTTGATTGCACTCAAAGCATTTTAAAGTAGAGGATGAAGTTTATGTCCTTCTTTTAGGTTTAAAATTGGGTCGCTTTTGATTTCCTCTGACTCTCAGGAACTTGTTGAATCTTTTTACAAATAGACTAATATCTTCATCATTATCCAAGTCAATAGAATCTTCTTTATCATTGTCTTCTTGGATTGCAGATGAGACTTTAAGAGCGATTCCCTTCTTCTTTTTATCAGTTTCTTCATGCTGATTTAATCTTAGTAATTCCATTTCATGCTCCTGCAATTTTCCAAATAATGTAGCAAGAGACATACTAGATAAGTCTTGAGATTCTGTGATGGCTGTTACCTTTGGTTGCCATTCTCTATTAAGACATCTTAAGACTTTATTTACTAGATCTTCATTTTGTTAAGTTTTTCCTAGAGATGCAAGATGATTAACTATGTGTGTGAACCTCTTTTGCATATCTTGTATACTTTCATTTACATTCATCCTAAAAAGTTCATATTCACGAGTTAAGGTGTTTATCCTAGATCTTTTAACATCTGTTGTGCCTTCATGTGTTACTTGTAGTGTATCCCACATATCCTTAGCACTTTTACAATTTGAAACCCTAAAGTATTCATCTATTCCTAAGGCAGATGTAATAATATTTTTGGCCTTTAAATTATATTGTACTAATCTTCTTTCTTCCTCAGTCCAATCTGCTCTAGGTTTTTCTATCGTTGCACTTCCGGCTATTATAGAGGGAACATAAGGTCCTTGTTCTATGGCTTCCCAAATATTTAAATCTATTGCCTCTATAAAGATTTGCATGCGGGTTTTCGAGTAGTGGTAACCCACTCCATTAAAGATGGGAGTTCTATTTATAGAATTTCCCTCGGGAAACAAGTAGTTTGATGAGGCCATAATTCTTGAAGCTTCTAAACTTTATACAAGAATGAAGCTCTGATACCACTTGTTGGACAAGTGGCCTCAGATATCTTAAGAAGGGGGGGTTGAATTAAGATATTAAAACTTATTTCCCCAATTAAAATTCTATTTCACTTTCTATTCAAGTTATAAATTCCCTTAATAATGAATTTCTTAAATATTGATTCAAATAAAACAATTTGAATATGAATATAAAACAATAATAAATAAATGAGTTTAAGAGAAGAGAAAATGCAAACTCAGATTTATACTGGTTCGGCCACACCCTTGTGCCTATGTCCAGTCCTCAAGCAACCCGCTTGAGAGTTCCACTATCTTGTAAATTCCTTTTACAAGTTCTAAACACACAAGGACAACCCTTCCTTTGTGTTTAGAATTCTTTCACAACAAGAGACCCTCGGTCTCTTAATCCCTTTTCAGAATGAAGAAGAAGAAAAGAAGAAATCTCTCTTGAAAGAGATAGATTGAACAATTTGAGCACTCAAATAATTCCTTATTGAATCACAAGTAATTTGGCCAAGGAATTTGTAAGAGGATAAAACGATTTTGCTTTTTAAGAGGATAAGACCTTTTTGATCCAAAGAACTCTTAGCAAATTCGTGTCTCAAGTCACATATATATAGGCCTTTGATAGCCATTCAAGAACCACATAAAAAGATGTGACTGTTGAGAATATTTTCTGAAAATCTGCTCTGGTAATCGATTACAGTATATGTGTAATCGATTACAAGCTTTAAAATTTGAATGAAAATGTTCAGAAACTGCTGGTAATCGATTACACAGGGCAAATTTTGAATTCAAATTTTAATAGCTGTTTGTAAATCAGTTTTGGCCACTGGTAATCGATTACATCCTCTGGTAATCGATTACCAGAGAGTAAATTTCTTGAAAAAGAATTTTTAACTTAAAATTCTTGGCCAAACCTTTTGCTACTTCAACTGGAATTCCCTTCCTATTTAATATACCCTTTCTAAGACTCTATAGACAGTCTTGATCATCCATCTTGAATATCTTTAATTGCCTTGTCTTGAATAAAGCTTTGAGACACATGTGATCTTTTGGCATCATCAAAACATCGGCTTGATCCTTTGTCTACATGATTCGCCTGAATCGGACATCCGTGTGAAAAGTTATGACCATTTGAATTTCTCAAGAGCTTCCTTTGTTCAATTTTGAGCGTCTCGATATGTGATTCGCCTGAATCGGACATCCGTGTGAAAAGTTATGACCATTTGAATTTCTCAAGATCTTCCGTTGTTCAATTATGAGCGTCTCGATATGTGATTCGCCATAATCGGACATCCGTGTGAAAAGTTAAGACCATTTGAATTTCTCGACAGCTTCCAATGTTTAATTTCGAACGTATCAATATATTATAAGCCTGAACCGAACCTCGGTGTGAAAAGTTATGACCATTTGAATTTCTCGAGAGCTTCCGTTGTTCAATTTCGTGCGTCTCTATATGTGATGCTCCTCAATCGGACATCTGTGTGAAAAGTTATGACCATTTGAATTTCTCGAGAGCTTCCGTTGTTCAATTTCGAGCGTCTCGACATATTATGCGCCCGAATCGGACATCCGTGTGAAAAATTTTGACCAATTGAATTTCTCGAAAGCTTCCGATGTTTAATTTCGAGCATCTAGATATATTATAAGCCTGAATCGGACATCTGTGTGAAAATTTATGACCATTTGAATTTCTCGAGAGCTTCCGTTGTTCATTTTCGAGCGCCTCTATATTGGATGCGCCTGAATCGGACATCCGAGTTAAAAGTTATGACCATTTGAATTTCTCAAGAGCTTCCGTTGTTCAATTTTGAGCATCTCGATATGTGATTCGCCTGAATCGGACATCTGTGTGAAAAGTTATGACCATTTGAATTTCTCAAGAGCTTCCGTTGTTCAATTTTGAGTGTCTCGATATGTGATTCGCCCGAATCGGACATCCGTATGAAAAGTTATGATCATTTGAATTTCTCGGGGGCTTCCGATGTTGAATTTCGAGCGTGTGAATATATGATAAGCATGAATCGGACCTCAGTTTGAAAAGTTATGACCATTTGAATTTCTCGGGAGCTTCCGTTGATCAATTTCGAGCGTCTGTATATGTGATACGCCTAAATCGGACATTCAAGTTAAAAGTTATGAGCATTTGAATTTCTCGAGAGCTTTCGTTGTTCAATTTCAAGCGTCTCGACATATTATGCGCCCAAATCGGACAACCGTGTGAAAAGTTATGACCATTTGAATTTCTCGAGAGCTTCCGATGTTTAATTTCGAGTGTCTCGATATATGATAAGCCTAAATCGGACCTCAGTGTGTAAGGTTATGACCATTTGAATTTCTCGAGAGCTTCCGTTTTTCAATTTCGTGCGTCTCTATATGTGATGCTCCTGAATCGGACATCCGTGAGAAACATTATGGCCATTTGAATTTCTCAAAAGCTTCCGTTGTTCAATTTCGAGCCTCTCGACATATTATGCGCTCGAATCGGACATTCATGTGAAAAGTTATGACCATTTGATTTTCTCGAGAGCTTCCGTTGTGCATTTTCGAGCGTCTCTATATGTGATGCGCTTTAATCGTACATCTGTGTGAAAAGTTATGACCATTTCAATTTCTTGAGAGCTTTCGTTGCTCTATTTCTAGCGTCTGTATATGTAATACGCCTGAATCGGACATACGAGTGAAAAGTTACGACCATTTAAATTTCTCTAGAGCTTCCGTTGTTCAATTTCGAGCGTCTCGACATATTATGCGCCTGATTCGGACATTCGTGTGAAAACTTGTGACCATTTAAATTTCTCGAGAGCTTCCGATGTTTAATTTTGAGCGTCTCGATATATTATAAGCCTAAATCGGACCTCAGTGTGTAAGGTTATGACCAATTGAATTTCTCGAGAGCTTCTGATGTTTAATTTCGAGCGTATCGATATATTATAAGCCTGAATCGGACCTCAGGGTGAAAAGTTATGACCATTTGAATTTCTCAAGAGCTTCTGTTGTTCATTTTCGAGCACCTCTTTATGTGATGCGCCTGAATCGGACATCCGAGTTAAAAGTTATGACCATTTGAATTTCTCAAGAGCTTCCGTTGTTCAATTTTGAGCATCTCGATATGTGATTCGCCTGAATCGGACATCCGTGTGAAAAGTTGTGACAATTTGAATTTCTCCAGAGCTTCCGTTGTTCAATTTTGAGCGTCTCGATATGTGATTCGCCCGAATCGGACATCTGTGTTAATAGTTATGACCATTTCAATTTCTCGAGGGCTTCCGATGTTTAATTTCGAGCGTATCAATATATTATAAGCCTGAATCGGACCTCAGTGTGAAAAGTTATGACCATTTGAAATTCCCGAGATCTTCCGTTGTTCATTTTCGAGCGTCTCTATATGTGATGCGCCTTAATCTAACATCCATGTGAAAAGTTATGACCATTTGAATTTCTCGAGAGCTTTCGTTGCTCAATGTCTCGCCTCTGTATATGTGATACGCCTAAATCGGACATCCGAGTGAAAAGTTATGACCATTTGAATTTCTCGAGCGCTTACGATGTTCAATTTCGAGCGTCTTGACATATTATGCGCCCGAATCGGACATTAGTGTGAAAAGTTTTGACCATTTGAATTTCTCAAGAGCTTCAGATGTTTAATTTCGAGCGTCTCGATATATTAATAGCCTGAATTGGACCTAAGTGTGAAACGTTATGACCATTTGAATTTCTCGAGAGCTTCCGTTGTTCAATTTCGAGCGTCTCTATATGTGATGCGCCTGAATCAGACTTCCGAGTTAAAAGTTATGACCATTAGAATTTCTCGAGAGCTTCCATTGTTCAATTTCGAGCATCTCTATATGTGATGTGCCTGAATCGGACATCCGTGTGAAAAGTTATGACTATTTGAATTTCTCAAGAGCTTCCGTTGTTCAATTTCATGCGTCTCTATATGTGATGCTCCTGAAGCGGACATTCGTGTGAAAAGTTATGACCATTTGAATTTCTCAGGAGCTTCCATTGTTCAATTTCGAGCCTCTAGACATATTATGCGCCCGAATCGGACATCACTGTGAAAATTTATGACCATTTGAATTTCTCGAGAGCTTTCGTTGCTCAATTTCTATCGTTTGTATATGTGATACGCCTGAATCGGACCTCGGTGTGAAAAGTTATGACCATTTGAATTTCTCGAGAGCTTCCGTTGTTAAATTCGAGCGTGTCAACATATTATGCGCCCGAATCGGACATCCGTGTGAAAAGTGATGACCAATTGAATTTCTCGACAACTTCCGATGTTTAATGTCGAGCGTCTCGATATATTTTAATCCTGAATCGGACCTCAGTGCGAAAAGTGATGACCATTTGAATTTCTCGAGAGCTTCCATTGTTCAATTTCGTGCGTGTCTATATGTGATGCTCCTGAATCGGACATCCGTGTGAAAAATTATGACCAATTGAATTTCACGAGAGCTTCCGATATTTAATTTCGAGCGTCTTGATATATTATAAGCCTGAATCGGACCCCAGTGTGAAATGTTATGACCATTTGAATTTCTCGAGAGCTTCCATTGTTCAATTCCGAGCGTGTCGACATATTATGCGCCCTACTCGGACCTCCGTGTGAAAAGTTAGGACCATTTGAATTTCTCGAGAGCTTCTGTTGTTCTATTTTGAGCGTCTCGACATATTATGCGCCCGAATCGAACATGCGTGTGAAAAATTATGACCAATTGAATTTCTCGAGAGCTTCCGATATTCAATTTCGAGCGTCTCGATATATTCTAAGCCCGAATCGTACCCCAGTGTGAAAAGTTATGACCATTTGAATTTCTCAAGAGCTCCCGTTGTTGATTTTCAAGCGTCTCTATATGTGAGTCGCCTGAATCGGACATCCGAATTAAAAGATATGACCATTTAAATTTCTCAAGAGCTTTCTTTGTTCAATTTTCAGCGTCTCGATATGCGATGCGTCTGAATTGGAGATCCGTGTAAAAATTTATGACCATTTGAATTTCTCTAGAGCTTCTGTTGTTCAATTTTGAGCGTGTCGACATATTATGCGCCTGAATCGGACATCCGTATCAAAAGTGATAACCAATTGAATTTCTCGAGAGCTTCCGATGTTTAATTTTGAGCGTCTTGATATATTATAATCCTGAACCGGACCTCAGTGTGAAAAGTTATGACCATTTGAATTTCTCGAGAGCTTCCGCTGTTCATTTTTGAGCGACTTTATATGTGAAGCGCCTGAATCGGACATCCGAATCAAAAGTTATGACCATTTGAATTTCTCGAGAGCTTCCAATGTTTAATTTCGAGCGTCTCGATATATTGTAAGCCTAAATCGGACCTCAATGTGTAAGTTTATGACCATTTGAATTTGTCAAGAGCTTCCGTTGTTGATTTTCGTGCGTCTCTATATGTGAGTCGCCTGAATCGGACATCCGAGATAAAAGTTATGACCATTTAAATTTCTCAAGTGCTTCCTTTGTTCAATTTCTAGCGTCTCGATATGCGATTCGCCTGAATTATAGATCCGTGTGAAAATTTATGACCATTTAAATTTCTCGAGAGCTTCTGTTGTTCTATTTCGAGCGTCTCTGTATGTGATGCTCCTGAATCGGACATCCGTGTCAAAAGTTATGACCATTAGAATTTCTCGAGAGCTTACGTTGTTCAATTTCGAGCGTCTCGAAATATTATGCGCCCGAATCGGACATCCGTGTGAAAAATTATGACCAAATGAATTTCTCGAGAGCTTCCAATATTTAATTTCGAGCGTCTCGATATATTATTAGCCTGAATCGGACCCAAGTGTGAAAAGTTATGACCATTTGAATTTCTCAAGAGCTTCCGTTGTTGATTTTCGAGCGTCCCTATATCTGAGTCGCCTGAATCATATATCCGAGTTAAAAGTTATGACCATTTAAATTTCTCAAGAACTTCCGTTGTTCAATTTCGAGCGTCTCGATATGCGATGCGTCTGAATTGGAGATCCGTGCGAAAAGTTATGACCATTTGAATTTCTCGAGAGCTTCCGTTGTTCATTTTCGAGCGCCTCTATATGTGAGTCGCCTAAACCTTAAATCCGAGTTAAAAGTTATCACCATTTGAATTTCTCGAGAGCTTCCGTTGTTCAATTTCGAGCGTCTCTGTATGTGATGCTCCTGAATCGGACATCCGTGTGAAAAGTTATGACCATTAGAATTTCTCTAGAGCTTCCGTTGTTCAATTTCGAGCGTCTCGAAATATTATGCACCCGAATCGGACATCCATGTGAAAAAGTATGACCAATTGAAATTCCCGAGAGCTTCCGATAATTAATTTCGAGCGTCTCGATATATTATTAGCCTGAATCGAACCCCAGTGTGAAAAGTTATGACCATTTTAATTTCACAAGAGCTTCCATTGTTCAATTTCGAGCATCTCGACATATTATGCGCCCGAATCGGACATCACTGTGAAAATTTATGACCATTTGAATTTCTCGAGAGCTTTCGTTGCTCAATTTCTAGCGTTTGTATATGTGATACGCCTGAATCGGACCTCGGTGTGAAAAGTTATGACCATTTGAATTTCTCGAGAGCTTCCGTTGTTAAATTCGAGCGTGTCAACATATTATGCGCCCGAATCGGACATCCGTGTGAAAAGTGATGACCAATTGAATTTCTCGACAGCTTCCGATGTTTAATGTCGAGCGTCTCGATATATTTTAATCCTGAATCGGACCTCAGTGCGAAAAGTGATGACCATTTGAATTTCTCGAGAGCTTCCATTGTTCAATTTCGTGCGTGTCTATATGTGATGCTCCTGAATCGGACATCCGTGTGAAAAATTATGACCAATTGAATTTCACGAGAGCTTCCGATATTTAATTTCGAGCGTCTTGATATATTATAAGCCTGAATCGGACCCCAGTGTGAAATGTTATGACCATTTGAATTTCTCGAGAGCTTCCATTGTTCAATTCCGAGCGTGTCGACATATTATGCGCCCTACTCGGACCTCCGTGTGAAAAGTTAGGACCATTTGAATTTCTCGAGAGCTTCTGTTGTTCTATTTTGAGCATCTCGACATATTATGCGCCCGAATCGAACATGCGTGTGAAAAATTATGACCAATTGAATTTCTCGAGAGCTTCCGATATTCAATTTCGAGCGTCTCGATATATTCTAAGCCCGAATCGTACCCCAGTGTGAAAAGTTATGACCATTTGAATTTCTCAAGAGCTCCCGTTGTTGATTTTCAAGCGTCTCTATATGTGAGTCGCCTGAATCGGACATCCGTGTGAAAAGTTGTGACAATTTGAATTTCTCCAGAGCTTCCGTTGTTCAATTTTGAGCGTCTCGATATGTGATTCGCCCGAATCGGACATCTGTGTTAATAGTTATGACCATTTCAATTTCTCGAGGGCTTCCGATGTTTAATTTCGAGCGTATCAATATATTATAAGCCTGAATCGGACCTCAGTGTGAAAAGTTATGACCATTTGAAATTCCCGAGAGCTTCCGTTGTTCATTTTCGAGCGTCTCTATATGTGATGCGCCTTAATCTAACATCCATGTGAAAAGTTATGACCATTTGAATTTCTCGAGAGCTTTCGTTGCTCAATGTCTCGCCTCTGTATATGTGATACGCCTGAATCGGACATCCGAGTGAAAAGTTATGACCATTTGAATTTCTCGAGCGCTTACGATGTTCAATTTCGAGCGTCTTGACATATTATGCGCCCGAATCGGACATTAGTGTGAAAAGTTTTGACCATTTGAATTTCTCAAGAGCTTCAGATGTTTAATTTCGAGCGTCTCGATATATTAATAGCCTGAATTGGACCTAAGTGTGAAACGTTATGACCATTTGAATTTCTCGAGAGCTTCCGTTGTTCAATTTCGAGCGTCTCTATATGTGATGCGCCTGAATCAGACTTCCGAGTTAAAAGTTATGACCGTTAGAATTTCTCGAGAGCTTCCATTGTTCAATTTCGAGCATCTCTATATGTGATGTGCCTGAATCGGACATCCGTGTGAAAAGTTATGACTATTTGAATTTCTCAAGAGCTTCCGTTGTTCAATTTCATGCGTCTCTATATGTGATGCTCCTGAAGCGGACATTCGTGTGAAAAGTTATGACCATTTGAATTTCTCAGGAGCTTCCATTGTTCAATTTCGAGCATCTCGACATATTATGCGCCCGAATCGGACATCACTGTGAAAATTTATGACCATTTGAATTTCTCGAGAGCTTTCGTTGCTCAATTTCTAGCGTTTGTATATGTGATACGCCTGAATCGGACCTCGGTGTGAAAAGTTATGACCATTTGAATTTCTCGAGAGCTTCCGTTGTTAAATTCGAGCGTGTCAACATATTATGCGCCCGAATCGGACATCCGTGTGAAAAGTGATGACCAATTGAATTTCTCGACAGCTTCCGATGTTTAATGTCGAGCGTCTCGATATATTTTAATCCTGAATCGGACCTCAGTGCGAAAAGTGATGACCATTTGAATTTCTCGAGAGCTTCCATTGTTCAATTTCGTGCGTGTCTATATGTGATGCTCCTGAATCGGACATCCGTGTGAAAAATTATGACCAATTGAATTTCACGAGAGCTTCCGATATTTAATTTCGAGCGTCTTGATATATTATAAGCCTGAATCGGACCCCAGTGTGAAATGTTATGACCATTTGAATTTCTCGAGAGCTTCCATTGTTCAATTCCGAGCGTGTCGACATATTATGCGCCCTACTCGGACCTCCGTGTGAAAAGTTAGGACCATTTGAATTTCTCGAGAGCTTCTGTTGTTCTATTTTGAGCGTCTCGACATATTATGCGCCCGAATCGAACATGCGTGTGAAAAATTATGACCAATTGAATTTCTTGAGAGCTTCCGATATTCAATTTCGAGCGTCTCGATATATTCTAAGCCCGAATCGTACCCCAGTGTGAAAAGTTATGACCATTTGAATTTCTCAAGAGCTCCCATTGTTGATTTTCAAGCGTCTCTATATGTGAGTCGCCTGAATCGGACATCCGTGTGAAAAGTTGTGACAATTTGAATTTCTCCAGAGCTTCCGTTGTTCAATTTTGAGCGTCTCGATATGTGATTCGCCCGAATCGGACATCTGTGTTAATAGTTATGACCATTTCAATTTCTCGAGGGCTTCCGATGTTTAATTTCGAGCGTATCAATATATTATAAGCCTGAATCGGACCTCAGTGTGAAAAGTTATGACCATTTGAAATTCCCGAGAGCTTCCGTTGTTCATTTTCGAGCGTCTCTATATGTGATGCGCCTTAATCTAACATCCATGTGAAAAGTTATGACCATTTGAATTTCTCGAGAGCTTTCGTTGCTCAATGTCTCGCCTCTGTATATGTGATACGCCTGAATCGGACATCCGAGTGAAAAGTTATGACCATTTGAATTTCTCGAGCGCTTACGATGTTCAATTTCGAGCGTCTTGACATATTATGCGCCCGAATCGGACATTAGTGTGAAAAGTTTTGACCATTTGAATTTCTCAAGAGCTTCAGATGTTTAATTTCGAGCGTCTCGATATATTAATAGCCTGAATTGGACCTAAGTGTGAAACGTTATGACCATTTGAATTTCTCGAGAGCTTCCGTTGTTCAATTTCAAGCGTCTCTATATGTGATGCGCCTGAATCAGACTTTCGAGTTAAAAGTTATGACCGTTAGAATTTCTCGAGAGCTTCCATTGTTCAATTTCGAGCATCTCTATATGTGATGTGCCTGAATCGGACATCCGTGTGAAAAGTTATGACTATTTGAATTTCTCAAGAGCTTCCGTTGTTCAATTTCATGCGTCTCTATATGTGATGCTCCTGAAGCGGACATTCGTGTGAAAAGTTATGACCATTTGAATTTCTCAGGAGCTTCCATTGTTCAATTTCGAGCATCTCGACATATTATGCGCCCGAATCGGACATCACTGTGAAAATTTATGACCATTTGAATTTCTCGAGAGCTTTCGTTGCTCAATTTCTAGCGTTTGTATATGTGATACGCCTGAATCGGACCTCGGTGTGAAAAGTTATGACCATTTGAATTTCTCGAGAGCTTCCGTTGTTAAATTCGAGCGTGTCAACATATTATGCGCCCGAATCGGACATCCGTGTGAAAAGTGATGACCAATTGAATTTCTCGACAGCTTCCGATGTTTAATGTCGAGCGTCTCGATATATTTTAATCCTGAATCGGACCTCAGTGCGAAAAGTGATGACCATTTGAATTTCTCGAGAGCTTCCATTGTTCAATTTCGTGCGTGTCTATATGTGATGCTCCTGAATCGGACATCCGTGTGAAAAATTATGACCAATTGAATTTCACGAGAGCTTCCGATATTTAATTTCGAGCGTCTTGATATATTATAAGCCTGAATCGGACCCCAGTGTGAAATGTTATGACCATTTGAATTTCTCGAGAGCTTCCATTGTTCAATTCCGAGCGTGTCGACATATTATGCGCCCTACTCGGACCTCCGTGTGAAAAGTTAGGACCATTTGAATTTCTCGAGAGCTTCTGTTGTTCTATTTTGAGCGTCTCGACATATTATGCGCCCGAATCGAACATGCGTGTGAAAAATTATGACCAATTGAATTTCTCGAGAGCTTCCGATATTCAATTTCGAGCGTCTCGATATATTCTAAGCCCGAATCGTACCCCAGTGTGAAAAGTTATGACCATTTGAATTTCTCAAGAGCTCCCGTTGTTGATTTTCAAGCGTCTCTATATGTGAGTCGCCTGAATCGGACATCCGTGTGAAAAGTTGTGACAATTTGAATTTCTCCAGAGCTTCCGTTGTTCAATTTTGAGCGTCTCGATATGTGATTCGCCCGAATCGGACATCTGTGTTAATAGTTATGACCATTTCAATTTCTCGAGGGCTTCCGATGTTTACTTTCGAGCGTATCAATATATTATAAGCCTGAATCGGACCTCAGTGTGAAAAGTTATGACCATTTGAAATTCCCGAGAGCTTCCGTTGTTCATTTTCGAGCGTCTCTATATGTGATGCGCCTTAATCTAACTTCCATGTGAAAAGTTATGACCATTTGAATTTCTCGAGAGCTTTCGTTGCTCAATGTCTCGCCTCTGTATATGTGATACGCCTGAATCGGACATCCGAGTGAAAAGTTATGACCATTTGAATTTCTGGAGCGCTTACGATGTTCAATTTCGAGCGTCTTGACATATTATGCGCCCGAATCGGACATTAGTGTGAAAAGTTTTGACCATTTGAATTTCTCAAGAGCTTCAGATGTTTAATTTCGAGCGTCTCGATATATTAATAGCCTGAATTGGACCTAAGTGTGAAACGTTATGACCATTTGAATTTCTCGAGAGCTTCCGTTGTTCAATTTCGAGCGTCTCTATATGTGATGCGCCTGAATCAGACTTCCGAGTTAAAAGTTATGACCGTTAGAATTTCTCGAGAGCTTCCATTGTTCAATTTCGAGCATCTCTATATGTGATGTGCCTGAATCGGACATCCGTGTGAAAAGTTATGACTATTTGAATTTCTCAAGAGCTTCCGTTGTTCAATTTCATGCGTCTCTATATGTGATGCTCCTGAAGCGGACATTCGTGTGAAAAGTTATGACCATTTGAATTTCTCAGGAGCTTCCATTGTTCAATTTCGAGCATCTCGACATATTATGCGCCCGAATCGGACATCACTGTGAAAATTTATGACCATTTGAATTTCTCGAGAGCTTTCGTTGCTCAATTTCTAGCGTTTGTATATGTGATACGCCTGAATCGGACCTCGGTGTGAAAAGTTATGACCATTTGAATTTCTCGAGAGCTTCCGTTGTTAAATTCGAGCGTGTCAACATATTATGCGCCCGAATCGGACATCCGTGTGAAAAGTGATGACCAATTGAATTTCTCGACAGCTTCCGATGTTTAATGTCGAGCGTCTCGATATATTTTAATCCTGAATCGGACCTCAGTGCGAAAAGTGATGACCATTTGAATTTCTCGAGAGCTTCCATTGTTCAATTTCGTGCGTGTCTATATGTGATGCTCCTGAATCGGACATCCGTGTGAAAAATTATGACCAATTGAATTTCACGAGAGCTTCCGATATTTAATTTCGAGCGTCTTGATATATTATAAGCATGAATCGGACCCCAGTGTGAAATGTTATGACCATTTGAATTTCTCGAGAGCTTCCATTGTTCAATTCCGAGCGTGTCGACATATTATGCGCCCTACTCGGACCTCCGTGTGAAAAGTTAGGACCATTTGAATTTCTCGAGAGCTTCTGTTGTTCTATTTTGAGCGTCTCGACATATTATGCGCCCGAATCGAACATGCGTGTGAAAAATTATGACCAATTGAATTTCTCGAGAGCTTCCGATATTCAATTTCGAGCGTCTCGATATATTCTAAGCCCGAATCGTACCCCAGTGTGAAAAGTTATGACCATTTGAATTTCTCAAGAGCTCCCGTTGTTGATTTTCAAGCGTCTCTATATGTGAGTCGCCTGAATCGGACATCCGTGTGAAAAGTTGTGACAATTTGAATTTCTCCAGAGCTTCCGTTGTTCAATTTTGAGCGTCTCGATATGTGATTCGCCCGAATCGGACATCTGTGTTAATAGTTATGACCATTTCAATTTCTCGAGGGCTTCCGATGTTTAATTTCGAGCGTATCAATACATTATAAGCCTGAATCGGACCTCAGTGTGAAAAGTTATGACCATTTGAAATTCCCGAGAGCTTCCGTTGTTCATTTTCGAGCGTCTCTATATGTGATGCGCCTTAATCTAACATCCATGTGAAAAGTTATGACCATTTGAATTTCTCGAGAGCTTTCGTTGCTCAATGTCTCGCCTCTGTATATGTGATACGCCTGAATCGGACATCCGAGTGAAAAGTTATGACCATTTGAATTTCTCGAGCGCTTACGATGTTCAATTTCGAGCGTCTTGACATATTATGCGCCCGAATCGGACATTAGTGTGAAAAGTTTTGACCATTTGAATTTCTCAAGAGCTTCAGATGTTTAATTTCGAGCGTCTCGATATATTAATAGCCTGAATTGGACCTAAGTGTGAAACGTTATGACCATTTGAATTTCTCGAGAGCTTCCGTTGTTCAATTTCGAGCGTCTCTATATGTGATGCGCCTGAATCAGACTTCCGAGTTAAAAGTTATGACCGTTAGAATTTCTCGAGAGCTTCCATTGTTCAATTTCGAGCATCTCTATATGTGATGTGCCTGAATCGGACATCCGTGTGAAAAGTTATGACTATTTGAATTTCTCAAGAGCTTCCGTTGTTCAATTTCATGCGTCTCTATATGTGATGCTCCTGAAGCGGACATTCGTGTGAAAAGTTATGACCATTTGAATTTCTCAGGAGCTTCCATTGTTCAATTTCGAGCATCTCGACATATTATGCGCCCGAATCGGACATCACTGTGAAAATTTATGACCATTTGAATTTCTCGAGAGCTTTCGTTGCTCAATTTCTAGCGTTTGTATATGTGATACGCCTGAATCGGACCTCGGTGTGAAAAGTTATGACCATTTGAATTTCTCGAGAGCTTCCGTTGTTAAATTCGAGCGTGTCAACATATTATGCGCCCGAACCGGACATCCGTGTGAAAAGTGATGACCAATTGAATTTCTCGACAGCTTCCGATGTTTAATGTCGAGCGTCTCGATATATTTTAATCCTGAATCGGACCTCAGTGCGAAAAGTGATGACCATTTGAATTTCTCGAGAGCTTCCATTGTTCAATTTCGTGCGTGTCTATATGTGATGCTCCTGAATCGGACATCCGTGTGAAAAATTATGACCAATTGAATTTCACGAGAGCTTCCGATATTTAATTTCGAGCGTCTTGATATATTATAAGCATGAATCGGACCCCAGTGTGAAATGTTATGACCATTTGAATTTCTCGAGAGCTTCCATTGTTCAATTCCGAGCGTGTCGACATATTATGCGCCCTACTCGGACCTCCGTGTGAAAAGTTAGGACCATTTGAATTTCTCGAGAGCTTCTGTTGTTCTATTTTGAGCGTCTCGACATATTATGCGCCCGAATCGAACATGCGTGTGAAAAATTATGACCAATTGAATTTCTCGAGAGCTTCCGATATTCAATTTCGAGCGTCTCGATATATTCTAAGCCCGAATCGTACCCCAGTGTGAAAAGTTATGACCATTTGAATTTCTCAAGAGCTCCCGTTGTTGATTTTCAAGCGTCTCTATATGTGAGTCGCCTGAATCGGACATCCGTGTGAAAAGTTGTGACAATTTGAATTTCTCCAGAGCTTCCGTTGTTCAATTTTGAGCGTCTCGATATGTGATTCGCCCGAATCGGACATCTGTGTTAATAGTTATGACCATTTCAATTTCTCGAGGGCTTCCGATGTTTAATTTCGAGCGTATCAATACATTATAAGCCTGAATCGGACCTCAGTGTGAAAAGTTATGACCATTTGAAATTCCCGAGAGCTTCCGTTGTTCATTTTCGAGCGTCTCTATATGTGATGCGCCTTAATCTAACATCCATGTGAAAAGTTATGACCATTTGAATTTCTCGAGAGCTTTCGTTGCTCAATGTCTCGCCTCTGTATATGTGATACGCCTGAATCGGACATCCGAGTGAAAAGTTATGACCATTTGAATTTCTCGAGCGCTTACGATGTTCAATTTCGAGCGTCTTGACATATTATGCGCCCGAATCGGACATTAGTGTGAAAAGTTTTGACCATTTGAATTTCTCAAGAGCTTCAGATGTTTAATTTCGAGCGTCTCGATATATTAATAGCCTGAATTGGACCTAAGTGTGAAACGTTATGACCATTTGAATTTCTCGAGAGCTTCCGTTGTTCAATTTCGAGCGTCTCTATATGTGATGCGCCTGAATCAGACTTCCGAGTTAAAAGTTATGACCATTAGAATTTCTCGAGAGCTTCCATTGTTCAATTTCGAGCGTCTTGACATATTATGCTCCCGAATCGGACATCCGTGGGAAAAGTTACGACCATTTGTATTTCTCGAGAGATTCCGTTGTTCAATTTCGTGCGTCTCTATATGTGATGCGCCTAAATTGGACATTCGAGTTTAATGTTATGACCATTTGAATTTCTCGAGAGCTTTCGTTGTTCCATTTCGAGCGTCTCGACATATTATGTGCCCGAGTTTGACCTTCGTGTTAAAAGTAATGACCATTTGAATTTCTCGAGAGCTTCCGTTGTTCAATTTCGAGCCTCTCGACCTATTATGCGCCTGCATCGGACATCCGTGTGAAAAGTTATGACCATTTCAATTTCTCGAGACCTTCCGATGTTAAATTTCGAGCATATTAATATATTATAAGCCTGATTCGGACCTCAGAGTGAAAAGTTATGACCATTTTAATTTCTCGAGAGCTTCCGTTGTTAATTTTCAAGCGTCTCTATATGTGATGCGCCTAATCTAACATCCGTGTGAAAGGTTATGACCATTTGAATTTCTCAAGAGCTTCCGTTGTTCAATTCTGAGCGTCTTGTTATGTGATTTTACTGTATCGGACATCCGTGTGAAAAGTTATGACCATTTGAATTTCTCAAGAGCTTCCGTTGTTCAATTTCGAGCCTCTCGACATATTATGCGCCCGAATCGGACATCCGTGTGAAAAGTTATGACCATTTGAATTTCCCGAGAGTTTCCGACGTTTAATTTCGAGCGTATCGATATATTATAAGCCTGAATTGGACATTCGTGTGAAAAGTTATGACCATTTGATATTCTCAAGAGCTTCCTTTGTTCAATCTTGAGCCTCTCGACATCATATGCACCCGAATCGAACATCCATGTGAAAATTTATGACCATTTGAATTTTTCGAGAGTTTTCGATGTTTAATTTCGAGTGTATCGATATATTATAAGCCTGAATCGGTCATCCGTGTGAAAAGTTATGAAAATTTGAATTTCTCAAGAGCTTCCTTTGTTCAATTTCGAGCCTCTCGACATCTTATGCGATCGAATCGGACATCCGTGTGAAAAGTTATGACCATTTGAATTTCTCGAGAGTTTCCGATGTTTAATTTCGAGCGTATCGATAAATTATAAGCCTTAATCGGACCTCAGTGTGAAAAATTATGACCATTTGAATTTCTCAAGAGCTTCCGTTGTTCAATTTCGAGCCTCTCGACATATTATGCGGCCGAATCGGACATCCGTGTGAAAGGTTATGGCCATTTGAATATTTCGAGAGTTTCCGATGTTTAATTTCGACCGTATCGATATATTATAAGCCTGAATCGGACATCTGTGTGAAAAGTTATGACCATTTGAATTTCACGAGAGCTTCCGTTGTTCAATTTTGAGTGTCACTATATGTGATGCGCCTAAATTGGACATTTGAGTTAAATGTTATGACCATTTGAATTTCTCAAGAGCTTCCGTTGTTCAATTCTGAGCGTCTCGATATGTGATTTTCTTGAATCGGACATCCGTGTGAAAAGTTATGACCATTCGAATTTCTCAAGAGCTTCCGTTGTTCAATTTCGAGCCTTTCGACATATTATGCGCCCGAATCGGACATCCGTGAGAAAAGTTATGACCATTTGAATTTCTCGAGAGCTTCCGATTTTCAATTTCGAGCATATCAATATATTATAAGCCTGATTCGGACCTCAGAGTGAAAAGTTAGGACCATTTTAAATTCTCGAGAGCTTCCGTTGTTCATTTTCGAGCGTCACTATATGTGATGCGCCTAAATTGGACATTCGAGTTAAATGTTATGACCATTTGAATTTCTCAAGATTTTCCGTTGTTCAATTCTGAGCGTCTCGATATGTGATTTTCCTGAATCGGACATCCGTGTGAAAAGTTATGACCATTTGAATTTCTCAAGAGCTTCCGATGTTTAATTTCGAGCCTCTCGACATCTTATGCGCCCGAATCCAACATCCGTGTGAAAAGTTATGACCATTTTAATTTGTCGAGAGTTTTTGATGTTTAATTTCGAGCGTATCGAAAAATTATAAGCCTTAATCGGACCTCAGTGTGAAAAGTTATGACCATTTGAATTTCTCAAGAGCTTCCGTTGTTCAATTTCGAGCCTCTCGACATATTATGCGGCCGAATCGGACATCTGTGTGAAAAGTTATGGCCATTTGAATATTTCGAGAGTTTCCGATGTTTAATTTCGACCGTATCGATATATTATAAGCCTGAATCGGACCTCAGTGTGAAAACTTATGACCCTTTTAATTTCTGGAGAGCTGTCGTTGTTCATTTTTTAACGTCTCTATATGAGATGCGCCGGAATCGGACATCCGAGTTAAAAGTTATGACCATTTGAATTTCTCAAGAGTTTCCGTTGTTCAATTCTCAGCGTCTCGCTATGTGATTTGCCTGAATCAGACATCCGTGTGAAAAGTTATGACCATTTGAAATTCTCAAGAGCTTCCATTGTTCAATTTTGAGCCTCTCGACATCTTATGCGCCCGAATCCAACATCCGTGTGAAAAGTTATGACCATTTTAATTTGTTGAGAGTTTTCGATGTTTAATTTCGAGTGTATCGATATATTATTAGCCTGAATCGGACATCCATGTGAAAAGTTATGAAAATTTGAATTTCTCAAGAGCTTCCTTTGTTCAATTTCGAGCCTCTCGACATCTTATGAGATCTAATCGGACATCCGTGTGAAAAGTTATGACCATTTGAATTTCTCGAGAGCTTCCGATGCTTAATTTCGAGAATATCAATATATTATAAGCCTGAATCGGACCTTAGAGTGAAAAGTTATGACCATTTTTATTTCTCGAGAGCTTCCATTGTTCATTTTCGAGCGTCACTATATGTGATGCGCCTAAATTGGACATTCGAGTTAAATGTTATGACCATTTGAATTTCTCAAGAGTTTCCGTTGTTCAATTCTGAGCGTCTCGATATGTGATTTGCCTGAATCGGACATCCGTGTGAAAAGTTATGACCATTTGAAATTCTCAAGAGCTTCCATTGTTCAATTTTGAGCCTCTCGACATCTTATGCGCCCGAATCGAACATCCGTGTGAAAAGTTATGGCCATTTGAATATATCGAGAGTTTCCGATGTTTAATTTCGAGCGTATCGATATATTATAAGCCTTAATCGGACCTCAGTGTGAAAAGTTATGACCATTTGAATTTCTCAAGAGCTTCCGTTGCTCAATTTCGAGCCTCTCGACATATTATGCGCCCGAATCGGACATTCGTGTGAAACGTTATGGCCATTTGAATATATCGAGAGTTTCCGATGTTTAATTTCGACCGTATCGATATATTATAAGCGTGAATCGGACATCTGTGTGAAAAGTTATGACCATTTGAATTTCACGAGAGCTTCCGTTGTTCAATTTCGAGTGTCACTATATGTGATGCGCCTAAATTGGACATTCGAGTTAAATGTTATAAGCATTTGAATTTCTAAAGAGCTTCCGTTGTTCAATTCTGAGTGTCTCGATATGTGATTTGCTCGAATCGGACATCCGTGTGAAAAGTTATGACCATTTGAATTTCTCAAGAGCTTTCGTTGTTCAATTTCAAGCCTCTCGACATATTATGCTCCCGAATCGGACATCCGAGTGAAAAGTTATGACCATTTGAATTTCTCGAGAGCTTTCGTTGTTCATTTTCGAGCGTCTCTATATGTGATGCGCCTTAATCTAACATCCGTGTGAAAAGTTATGACCATTTGAATTTGTCGAGAGCTTCCATTGTTTAATTTCAGGCGTCTCTATATGTGATACGCCTGAATCGGACATCCGAGTGAAATGTTATGACCATTTGAATTTCTCGAGAGCTTCCATTTTTCAATTTCGAGCGTCTCGACATATTATGTGCCCGTTTCAGACATCCGTGTGAAATGTTATGACCATTTGAATTTCTCGAGAGCTTTCGTTGCTGAATTTCGTGCGTCTGTATATGTGATATGCTTGAAACGGACATTCGAGTTAAATTTTATGACCATTTAAATTTCTCGAGAGCTTCCGTTGTTCATTTTTTAGCGTCTTGACATATTATGTGCCCGAATCGGACATCCGTGTGAAAAGTTATGACCATTTGAGTTTCTCGAGAGCTTCCAATGTTCAATTTCGAGCGTCTCGATATATTATAACCCTAAATCGGACCTCAGTGTGTACGGTTATGACCATTTGAATTTCTCGAGAGCTTCCGTTGTTCAATTTCGTGCGTCTCTATATGTGAGGCTCCTGAATCGGACATCCGTGTGAAAAGTTATGGCCATCTGAATTTCTCGAGAGCTTCCATTGTTCAATTTCGAGCGTCTTGACATATTATGCTCCCGAATCGGACATCCGTGGGAAAAGTTATGACCATTTGAATTTCTCGAGAGATTCCGTTGTTCAATTTCGTGCGTCTCTATATGTGATGCGCCTAAATTGGACATTCGAGTTTAATGTTATGACCATTTGAATTTCTCGAGAGCTTCCGTTGTTCCATTTCGAGCGTCTCGACATATTATGTGCCCGAGTTTGACCTTCGTGTTAAAAGTAATGACCATTTGAATTTCTCGAGAGCTTCCGTTGTTCATTTTTGAGCACCTCTATATGTGATGCGCCTGAATTGGACATCCGAGTTCAAAGTTGTGACCATTCGAATTTCTCGAGAGGTTCCGTTGTTCCATTTCGAGCGTCTCGACATATTATGTGCCCGAGTTTGACCTTCGTGTTAAAAGTAATGACCATTTGAATTTCTCGAGAGCTTCCGTTGTTCATTTTTGAGCACCTCTATATGTGATGCGCCTGAATTGGACATCCGAGTTCAAAGTTGTGACCATTCGAATTTCTCGAGAGGTTCCGTTGTTCCATTTCGAGCGTCTCGACATATTATGTGCCCGAGTTTGACCTTCGTGTTAAAAGTAATGACCATTTGAATTTCTCGAGAGCTTCCGTTGTTCATTTTTGAGCGCCTCTATATGTGATGCGCCTGAATTGGACATCCGAGTTCAAAGTTGTGACCATTCGAATTTCTCAAGAGCTTCCGTTGTCCAATGTTGAGCGTCTCGATATGTGATTTTCCTGAATCGGACATCCGTGTGAAAAGTTATGACTATTTGAATTTCTCAAGAGCTTCTGTTGTTCAACTTCGAGCCTCTCGACATATTATGCGCCTGAATCAGACATCCGTGTGAAAAGTTATGACCATTGAATTTCTCGAGAGTTTCCGATGTTTAATTTCGAGCGTATCGATATATTATAAGCCTGAATCGGACCTTAGTGTGAAACGTTATGACCATTTTAATTTCCCGAGAGCTTCCGTTGTTCATTTTCGAGCGTCTCTATATGTGATGTGCCTTAATCTAACATCCGTGTGAAAAGTTATGACCATTTGAATTTCTCAAGAGCTTCCGTTGTTCAATTTCGAGCCTCTCGACATATTATGCGCTTGCATCGGACATCCGTGTGAAAAGTTATGACCATTTGAATTTCTCGAGACCTTCCGATGTTAAATTTGGAGCATATTAATATATTATAAGCCTGATTCGGACCTCAGAGTGAAAAGTTATGACCATTTTAATTTCTCGAGAGCTTCCGTTGTTAATTTTCGAGCGTCTCTATATGTGATGCGCCTAATCTAACATCCGTGTGAAAGGTTATGACCATTTGAATTTCTCAAGAGCTTCCGTTGTTCAATTCTGAGCGTCTCGTTATGTGATTTTACTGAATCGGACATCCGTGTGAAAAGTTATGACCATTTGAATTTCTCAAGAGCTTCCGTTGTTCAATTTTGAGCCTCTCGACATATTATGCGCCCGAATCGGACATCCGTGTGAAAAGTTATGACCATTTGAATTTCCCGAGAGTTTCCGACGTTTAATTTCGAGCGTATCGATATATTATAAGCCTGAATCGGACATTCGTGTGAAAAGTTATGACCATTTGATATTCTCAAGAGCTTCCTTTGTTCAATCTTGAGCCTCTCGACATCATATGCACCCGAATCGAACATCCATGTGAAAATTTATGACCATTTGAATTTTTCGAGAGTTTTCGATGTTTAATTTCGAGTGTATCGATATATTATAAGCCTGAATCGGACATCCGTGTGAAAAGTTATGAAAATTTGAATTTCTCAAGAGCTTCCTTTGTTCAATTTCGAGCCTCTCGACATCTTATGCGATCGAATCGGACATCCGTGTGAAAAGTTATGACCATTTGAATTTCTCGAGAGTTTCCGATGTTTAATTTCGAGCGTATCGATAAATTATAAGCCTTAATCGGACCTCAGTGTGAAAAATTATGACCATTTGAATTTCTCAAGAGCTTCCGTTGTTCAATTTCGAGCCTCTCGACATATTATGCGGCCGAATCGGACATCCGTGTGAAAGGTTATGGCCATTTGAATATTTCGAGAGTTTCCGATGTTTAATTTCGACCGTATCGATATATTATAAGCCTGAATCGGACATCTGTGTGAAAAGTTATGACCATTTGAATTTCACGAGAGCTTCCGTTGTTCAATTTTGAGTGTCACTATATGTGATGCGCCTAAATTGGACATTTGAGTTAAATGTTATGACCATTTGAATTTCTCAAGAGCTTCCGTTGTTCAATTCTGAGCGTCTCGATATGTGATTTTCTTGAATCGGACATCCGTGTGAAAAGTTATGACCATTCGAATTTCTCAAGAGCTTCCGTTGTTCAATTTCGAGCCTTTCGACATATTATGCGCCCGAATCGGACATCCGTGAGAAAAGTTATGACCATTTGAATTTCTCGAGAGCTTCCGATTTTCAATTTCGAGCATATCAATATATTATAAGCCTGATTCGGACCTCAGAGTGAAAAGTTAGGACCATTTTAAATTCTCGAGAGCTTCCGTTGTTCATTTTCGAGCGTCACTATATGTGATGCGCCTAAATTGGACATTCGAGTTAAATGTTATGACCATTTGAATTTCTCAAGATTTTCCGTTGTTCAATTCTGAGCGTCTCGATATGTGATTTTCCTGAATCGGACATCCGTGTGAAAAGTTATGACCATTTGAATTTCTCAAGAGCTTCCGATGTTTAATTTCGAGCCTCTCGACATCTTATGCGCCCGAATCCAACATCCGTGTGAAAAGTTATGACCATTTTAATTTGTCGAGAGTTTTCGATGTTTAATTTCTAGCGTATCGATAAATTATAAGCCTTAATCGGACCTCAGTGTGAAAAGTTATGACCATTTGAATTTCTCAAGAGCTTCCGTTGTTCAATTTCGAGCCTCTCGACATATTATGCGGCCGAATCGGACATCCGTGTGAAAAGTTATGGCCATTTGAATATTTCGAGAGTTTCCGATGTTTAATTTCGACCGTATCGATATATTATAAGCCTGAATCGGACCTCAGTGTGAAAACTTATGACCCTTTTAATTTCTGGAGAGCTGTCGTTGTTCATTTTTTAACGTCTCTATATAAGATGCGCCTGAATCGGACATCCGAGTTAAAACTTATGACCATTTGTATTTCTCAAGAGTTTCCGTTGTTCATTTCTGAGCGTCTCGCTATGTGATTTGCCTGAATCAGACATCCGTGTTAAAGGTTATGACCATTTGAAATTCTCAAGAGCTTCCATTGTTCAATTTTGAGCCTCTCGACATCTTATGCGCCCGAATCCAACATCCGTGTGAAAAGTTATTACCATTTTAATTTGTCGAGAGTTTTCGATGTTTAATTTCGAGTGTATCGATATATTATTAGCCTGAATCGGACATCCATGTGAAAAGTTATGAAAATTTGAATTTCTCAAGAGCTTCATTTGTTCAATTTCGAGCCTCTCGACATCGTATGAGATCTAATCGGACATCCGTGTGAAAAGTTATGACCATTTGAATTTCTCGAGAGTTTCCGATATTTAATTTCAAGCGTATCGATATATTATAAGCCTGAATCGGACCTTAGAGTGAAAAGTTATGACCATTTTTATTTCTCGAGAGCTTCCATTGTTCATTTTCGAGCGTCACTATATGTGATGCGCCTAAATTGGACATTCGAGTTAAATGTTATGACCATTTGAATTTCTCAAGAGTTTCCGTTGTTCAATTCTGAGCGTCTCGATATGTGATTTGCCTGAATCGGACATCCGTGTGAAAAGTTATGACCATTTGAAATTCTCAAGAGCTTCCATTGTTCAATTTTGAGCCTCTCGACATCTTATGCGCCCGAATCGAACATCCGTGTGAAAAGTTAAATGGTCATAAAATGGTCATAACTTTTCACTCTAAGGTCCGATTCAGGCTTATAATATATCGACATCTTATAAGCCTGAATCGGACATCTGTGTGAAAAGTTATGACCATTTGAATTTCACGAGAGCTTCCGTTGTTCAATTTCGAGTGTCACTATATGTGATGCGCCTAAATTGGACATTCGAGTTAAATGTTATAAGCATTTGAATTTCTCAAGAGCTTCCGTTGTTCAATTCTGAGTGTCTCGATATGTGATTTGCTCGAATCGGACATCCGTGTGAAAAGTTATGACCATTTGAATTTTTCAAGAGCTTTCGTTGTTCAATTTCGAGCCTCTCGACATATTACGCTCCCGAATCGGACATCCGAGTGAAAAGTTATGACCATTTGAATTTCTCGAGAGCTTCCGTTGTTCATTTTCGAGCGTCTCTATATGTGATGCGACTTAATCTAACATCCGTGTGAAAAGTTATGACCATTTGAATTTGTCGAGAGCTTCCATTGTTTAATTTCAGGCGTCTCTATATGTGATACGCCTGAATCGTACATTCGAGTGAAATGTTATGACCATTTGAATTTCTCGAGAGCTTCCATTTTTCAATTTCGAGCGTCTCGACATATTATGTGCCCGTTTCAGACATCCGTGTGAAATGTTATGACCATTTGAATTTCTCGAGAGCTTTCGTTGCTGAATTTCGTGCGTCTGTATATGTGATATGCTTGAAACGGACATTCGAGTTAAATTTTATGACCATTTAAATTTCTCGAGAGCTTCCGTTGTTCATTTTTTAGCGTCTTGACATATTATGCGCCCGAATCGGACATCCGTGTGAAAAGTTATGACCATTAGAGTTTCTCGAGAGCTTCCAATGTTCAATTTCGAGCGTCTCGATATATTATAACCCTAAATCGGACCTCAGTGTGTAAGGTTATGACCATTTGAATTTCTCGAGAGCTTCCGTTGTTCAATTTCGTGTGTCTCTATATGTGATGCTCCTGAATCGGACATCCGTGTGAAAAGTTATGGCCATCTGAATTTCTCGAGAACTTCCATTGTTCAATTTCGAGCGTCTTGACATATTATGCTCCCGAATCGGACATCCGTGGGAAAAGTTATGACCATTTGAATTTCTCGAGAGATTCCGTTGTTCAATTTCGTGCGTCTCTATATGTGATGCACCTAAATTTGACATTCGAGTTTAATGTTATGACCATTTGAATTTCTCGAGAGCTTCCGTTGTTCCATTTCGAGCGTCTCGACAAATTATGTTCCCGAGTTTGACCTTCGTGTTAAAAGTAATGACCATTTGAATTTCTCGAGCGCTTCCGTTGTTCATTTTCGAGCGCCTCTATATGTGATGCGCCTGAATTGGACATCCGAGTTCAAAGTTGTGACCATTCGAATTTCTCAAGAGCTTCCGTTGTCCAATTTTGAGCGTCTCAATATGTGATTTGCCTGAATCGGACATCCGTGTGAAAAGTTATGACTATTTGAATTTCTCAAGAGCTTCCGTTGTTCAACTTCGAGCCTCTCGACATATTATGCGCCCGAATCGGACATCCGTGTGAAAAGTTATGACCATTGAATTTCTCGAGAGTTTCCGATGTTTAATTTCGAGCGTATCGATATATTATAAGCCTGAATCGGACCTTAGTGTGAAAAGTTATAACCTTTTTAATTTCCCGAGAGCTTCCGTTGTTCATTTTCGAGCGTCTCTATATGTGATGTGCCTTAATCTAACATCCGTGTGAAAGGTTATGACCATTTTAATTTCTCGAGACCTTCCGATGTTAAATTTCGAGCATATTGATATATTATAAGCCTGATTCGGTCCTCAGAGTGAAAAGTTATGACCATTTTAATTTCTCGAGAGCTTCCGTTGTTAATTTTCGAGCGTCTCTATATGTGATGCGCCTAATCTAACATCCGTGTGAAAGGTTATGACCATTTGAATTTCTCAAGAGCTTCCGTTGTTTAATTCTGAGCGTCTCGCTATGTGATTTGCCTGAATCAGACATCCGTGTGAAAAGTTATGACCATTTGAAATTCTCAAGAGCTTCCTTTGTTCAATTTTGAGCCTCTCGACATCTTATGCGCCCGAATCGAACATCCGTGTGAAAAGTTATGACCATTTGAATTTGTCGAGAGTTTTCGATGTTTAATTTCGAGTGTATCGATATATTATAAGCCTGAATCGGACATCCGTGTGAAAAGTTATGAAAATTTGAATTTCTCAAGAGCTTCCTTTGTTCAATTTCGAGCCTCTCGACATCTTATGCGATCGAATCGGACATCCGTGTGAAAAGTTATGACCATTTGAATTTCTCGAGAGTTTCCAATGTTTAATTTCGAGTGTATCGATAAATTATAAGCCTTAATCGGACCTCAGTGTGAAAAGTTATGACCATTTGAATTTCTCAAGAGCTTCCGTTGTTCAATTTCGAGCCTGTCGACATATTATGCTGCCGAATCGGACATCCGTGTGAAAAGTTATGGCCATTTGAATATTTCGAGAGTTTCCGATGTTTAATTTCGACCGTATCGATATATTATAAGCCTGAATCGGACATCTGTGTGAAAAGTTATGACCATTTGAATTTCACGAGAGCTTCCGTTATTCAATTTCGAGTGTCACTATATGTGATGCGCCTAAATTGGACATTTGAGTTAAATGTTATGACCATTTGAATTTCTCAAGAGCTTCCGTTGTTCAATTCTGAGCGTCTCGATATGTGATTTTCTCGAATCGGACATCCGTGTGAAAAGTTATGACCATTCGAATTTCTCAAGAGCTTCGGTTGTTCAATTTCGAGCCTTTCGACATATTATGCGCCCGAATCGGACATCTGTGTGAAAAGTTATGACCATTGAATTTCTCGAGAGTTTCCGATGTTTAATTTCGAGCGTATCGATATATTATAAGCCTGAATCGGACCTTAGTGTGAAAAGTTATGACCATTTTAATTTCCCGAGAGCTTCCGTTGCTCATTTTCGAGCGTCTCTATATGTGATGTGCCTTAATCTAACATCCGTGTGAAAAGTTATGATCATTTGAATTTCTCAAGAGCTTCCGTTGTTCAATTTCGAGCCTCTCGACATGTTATGCGCCCGAATCGGACATCCGTGTGAAAAGTTATGACCATTTGAATTTCTCGAGAGATTCCGATGTTAAATTTCGAGCATATACATATATTATAAGCCTGATTCGGACCTCAAAGTGAAAAGTTATGACCATTTTAATTTCTTGAGAGCTTCCGTTGTTAATTTTCGAACGTCTCTATATGTGATGCGCCTAATCTAACATCCGTGTGAAAGGTTATGACCATTTGAATTTCTCAAGAGCTTCCGTTGTTCAATTCTGAGCGTCTCGTTATGTGATTTTCCTGAATCGGACATCCCTGTGAAAAGTTATGACCATTTGAGTTTCTCAAGAGCTTCCGTTGTTCAATTTCGAGCCTCTCGACATATTATGCGCCCGAATCGGACATCCGTGTGAAAAGTTACGACCATTTGAATTTCCCGAGAGTTTCCGACGTTTAATTTCGAGCGTATCAATATATTATAAGCCTGAATCGGACATTCGTGTGAAAAGTTATGACCATTTGAAATTCTCAACAGCTTCCTTTGTTCAATTTTGAGCCTCTCGACATCTTATGCGCCCGAATCGAACATCCGTGTGAAAAGTTATGACCATTTGAATTTGTCGAGAGTTTTCGATGTTTAATTTCGAGTGTATCGATATATTATAAGCCTGAATCGGACATCCGTGTGAAAAGTTATGAAAATTTGAATTTCTCAAGAGCTTCCTTTGTTCAATTTCGAGCCTCTCGACATCTTATGCGATCGAGTCGGACATCCGTGTGAAAAGTTATGACCATTTGAATTTCTCGAGAGTTTCCGATGTTTAATTTCGAGCGTATCGATAAATTATAAGCCTTAATCGTACCTCAGTGTGAAAAGTTATGACCATTTGAATTTCTCGAGACCTTCCGTTGTTCAATTTCGAGCTTCTGGAAATAGTATGTGCCCGAATCAAACCTCTGTGTGAAAAGTTATGACCATTTGAATTTCTCGAGAGCTTCCGTTGTCCAATTTTGAGCGTTACTATATGTGATGCGCCTAAATTGGACATTCGAGTTAAATGTTATGACCATTTGAATTTCTCAAGAGTTTCCGTTGTTCAATTCTGAGCGTCTCGATATGTGATTTTCCTGAATCGGACATCCGTATGAAAAGTTATGACCATTTGAATTTCTCGAGAGCTTCCGATGTTTAATTTTGAGCGTCTCGATATATTATTTGCCTGAATCGGACCTCAGCGTGAAAACTTATGACCATTTGAATTTCTCGAGAGCTTCCGTTGTTCAAATTCGAGCGCCTCAATATATTATAAGCCTGAATCGGACCTCAGTGTGAAAAGTTATGACCATTTGAATTTCTCGAGAGCTTCCGTTGTTCATTTTCGAGCGTCTCAATATGTGATGCACCTTAATCGGACATCCGTTTGAAAAGTTATGACCATTGGAATTTCTCGAGAGCTTCTGTTGTTCAATTTCGAGCTTCTCGACATATTATGTGCCCAAATCGGACCTCTGTGTGAAAAGTTATGACCATTTGAATTTCTCGAGAGCTTCCGTTATTCATTTTCGAGCGTCTCAATATGTGATGCACCTTAATCGGACATCCGTTTGAAAAGTTATGACCATTTGAATTTCTCGAGAGCTTCCGTTGTTCAATTTCGAGCTTCTCGACATATTATGTGCCCGAATCTGACCTCCGTGTTAAAATTTATGACCATTTGAATTTCTCGAGAGCTTCCGTTGTTCAATTTCGAGCATCTCGAAATATTATATGCCCGAATCTGACCTCCGTGTGAAAAGTTATGACCATTTGAATTTCTCGAGAGCTTTCGTTGTTCAATTCCGAGCATCTCGAAATATTATATGCCCGAATCTGACCTCCGTGTGAAAAGTTATGACCATTTGAATTTCTCGAGAACTTCCGTTGTTCAATTTCGAGCATCTCGACATATTATGCGTCTGAATCGGACATCCGTGGGAAAAGTTATGACCATTTATATTTCTCGAGAGCTTCCATTGTTCAATTTCGAGCGTCTGTATATGTGATGGGCCTGAATCGGACATCCGACTGAAAAGTTATGACCATTTGAATTTCTCGAGAGCTTCCGTCTTTCAATTTCGAGCGTCTCGACGTATTATGCGCCCGAATTAGACATCCGTGTGAAAAGTTATGACCATTTGAATTTCTCGAGAGCTTCCATTGTTCATTTTTGAGCGTATCTATATGTGATGCGCCTAAATCGGACATCCGTGTTAAAAGTTATTGGCATTTGAATTTCTCTTGGGCTTTCGTGGTTCAATTCCGGGCATCTCGACATATTAAGTGCCCGAATCGGACATCCGTGGGAAAAGTTATGACCATTTGAATTTTTCGAGAGCTTCCGTTGTTCAATTTCGAGCGTCTGGACAAATTATGCCGCCGAATGAGACAACCTTGCGAAACGTTATGACCATTTGAATTTCTCGTGAGCTTCCGATGTTTAATTTTGAGCGTTTCGATATATTATAATCCTAAATCGGACCTCAGTGTGAAAACTTATGACAATTTGAATTTCTGGTGGGCTACCGTTGTTCATTTTTTAGCGTCTCAATATGAGATGCGCCTGAATCGGACATCTGAGTTAAAATTTATGACCATATGAATTTCTAGAGAGCTTCCGTTGTTCAATTCCGAGCATCTCGACATATTATGTGCCCGAATCTGACCTCCGTGTGAAAAGTTATGACCATTTGAATTTCTCGAGAGGTTCCGTTGTTCATTTTTTAGCGTCTCTATATGTGATGCACCTTAATCGGACATCCGTTTGAAAAGTTATGACCATTTGAATTTCTCAAGAGCTTCGGTGGTTCAATACCGAGCATCTCGACATATTATGTGCCCGAATCTGACCTCCGTGTAAAAAGATATCACCATTTGATTTTCTCGAGAGCTTTCGTTGTTCAATTTTGAGCGTCTCGACATATTATGCGCCCGAATCGGATATCCGTGGGAAAAGTTATGACCATTTGAATTTCTCTAGAGCTTCCGTTGTTCAATTTCGAGCATCTGTATATTGATGCGCCTGAATCGGACATCCGAGTGAAAAGTTATGACCATTTGAATTTCTCGAGAGCTTCCGATGTTTAATTTCGAGCGTTTCGATATATTATACGCCTGAATCGGACCTCGGTGTGAAAAGTTATGACCATTCGAATTTCTCGAGAGCTTCCGATATTTAATTTTGAGCGTTTCGATATATTATAAGCCTGAATCGGACCTCAGTGTGAAAACTTATGACAATTTGAATTTCTGGAGGGCTTCCGTTGTTCATTTTTTAGCGTCTCAATATGAGATGCGTTTGAATCGGACATCTGAGTTAAAATTTATGACCATTTGAATTTCTCGAGAGCTTCCGTTGTTCAATTTCGAGCATCTCGACATATTATGTGCCCGAATCTGACCTTCGTGTGAAAAGTTATGACCATTTGAATTTCTCGAGAACTTCTGTTGTTCATTTTCGAGCGTCTCTATATGTGATGCACCTTAATCGGACATCCGTTTGAAAAGATATGACCATTTGAATTTCTCGAAAGCCTCCGTGGTTCAATTCTGAGCATCTCGACATATTATGTGCCCGAATCTGACCTCCGTGTGAAAAGTTATGACCATTTGAATTTCTCGAGAGCTTCCGTTGTTCAATTTCGAGCTCCCCGATATATTATAAGCCTGAATCGGACCTCAGTGTGAAAACTTATTACTATTTTAATTTCTGGAGAGCTTCTGTTGTTCATTTTTTAGTGTCTCTATATGTCATGCGCCTGAATCGGACATCCGAGTTAAAAGTTATGACCATTGGAATTTCTCAAGAGCTTCCGTTGTTCGATTTCGAGCGCCCCAATATGTTATAAGCCTGAATCAGACCTTAGTGTGAAAAGTTATGACCATTTGAATTTCTCCAAAAGCTTCTGTTGTTCATTTTCGAGCGTCTCTATATGTGATGCACCTGAATCGGACATCCGTGTGAAAAGTTATGACCATTTGAATTTCTCGAGAGCTTCCGATGTTTAATTTCGAGCGTCTCAATATATGGTAAGCCTGAATCGGAGCTCAGTGTGAAAAGTTATGACCATTTCTATTTCTCGAAAGCTTCTGTGGTTCAGTTCCGAGCATCTCGACATATTATGAGCCCGAATCTGACCTTTGTGTGAAAAGATATGACCATTTGAATTTCTTGAGAGTTTCCGATGTGTAATTTCGAGCGTCTCGATATATTTTAAGCTTGAATCGGACCTCAGTGTAAAAAGTTATGACCATTTAAATTTCTGTAGAGCATCCGTTGTTCATTTTCGAGCGTCTCTATATGTGATGCACCTTAATCGGACCTCTGTGTGAATAGTTATGACCATTTGAATTTCTCGAGAGCTTGCGTTGTTCAATTTCGAGCGTCTCGACATATTATGCGTCCGAATCGGACATCCGTGGAAAAAGTTATGACCATTTTAATTTCTCAAGAGCTTTCGTTGTTTAATTTATAGCGTCTCAATATATTATAATGTTGAATCGGACCTCAGTGTAAAAAGTTATGACCATTTTTAATTTCTCGAGAGCTTCCGTTGTTCAATTTTGTCCGTCTCTATATGTGATGCGCCTGAATCGGACATCCATGTGAAAAGTTATGACCATTTGCATTTCTCGAGAGCTTCCTATGTTTAATTTTGAGCGTCTCGTTATATTATAAGCCTGAATCGGACCTCATTGTGAAATCTTATGACCATTTTAATTTCTGGAGAGCTTCCGTTGTTCTTTTATTAGCGTCTCTATATGTGATGCGCATGAATCGGACATCCGAATTAAAAGTTAGGACCATTTGAATTTCTGAAGAGGTTCCGTTGTTCAATTTCGAGCGCCCCGATATATTATAAGCCTGAATCGGACCTCAGTCTGAAAAGTTATGACCATTTAATTTCTGGAGAGCTTCCGTTGTTCATTTTTTAGCATCTCTATATGTCATGCGCCTGAATCGGACATCCGAGTTAAAAGTTATGACCATTTGAATTTCTCAAGAGCTTCCGTTGTTCAATTTCGAGCGCCCCAATATGTTATAAGCCTGAATCGGACCTTAGTGTGAAAAGTTATGACCATTTGAATTTCTCGAAAGCTTCCGTTGTTCATTTTCGAGCGTCTCTATATGTGATGCACCTTAATCAGACATCTGTGTGAAAAGTTATGAGCATTTGAATTTCTCGAGAGGTTCCGTTGTTCAATTTCGAGTGTCTGTATATGTGATACGCCTGAATCGGACATCCGTGTGAAAAGTTATGACCATTTGAATTTCTCGAGAGCTTTCGATGTTTAATTTCGAGCGTCTCGATATATTGTAAGCCTGAATCGGAGCTGAGTGTGAAAAGTTATGACCATTTCTATTTCTCGAAAGCTTCTGTGGTTCAATTCCGAGCATCTCGACATATTATGAGCCCAAATCTGACCTTCGTGTGAAAAGATATGACCATTTGAATTTCTCGAGAGCTTCCGATGTTTAATTTCGAGCGTCTCGATATATTATAAGCCTGAATCGGACCTCAGTGTAAAAAGTTATGACCATTTGATTTTCTGTAGAGCATCTGTTGTTCATTTTCGAGCGTCTCTATATGTGATGCTCCTGAATCGGAGCTCAGTGTGATAAGTTATGACCATTTGAATTTCTCGAGAGCTTGCGTTGTTCAATTTCGAGCGTCTCGACATATTATGCGCCTGAATCGGACATCCGAGTTAAAAGTTATGACCGTTTGAATTTCTCAAGAGCTTTCATTGTTTAATTTAGAGCGTCTCAATATATTATAATCCTGACTCAAACCTCAGTGTTAAAAGTTATGACCATTTGAATTTCTCGAGAGCTTCCGTTGTTCAATTTTGTCCGTCTCTATATGTGATGCACCTTAATCGGACCTCCGTTTAAAAAGTTATGACCATTTGAATTTCTCGAGAGCTTCCGTGGTTCAATTTCGAGCATCTCGACATATTATGTGCCCGAATCTGACCTCCGTGTGAAAAGTTATGACCATTTGAATTTCTGGAGAGCTTCCGTTGTTCAATTTCGAGCGTCTCGACAAATTATGCGCCCGAATCGGACATCCGTGGGAAAAGTTATGACCATTTGAATTTCTCGAGATCTTCCGTTGTTCAATTTCGAGTGTCTGTATATTGATGCGCCTGAATCGGACATCCGAGTGAAAAGTTATGACCATTTGAATTTCTCGAGAGCTTCCTATGTTTAATTTTGAGCGTCTCGATATATTATAAGCCTGAATCGGACCTCAGTGTGAAAACTTATGACCATTTTAATTTATGGGGAGCTTCCGTTGTTCATTTTTTAGCGTCTCTATATGTGATGCGCATCAATCGGACATCCGAGTTAAAAGTTAGGACCATTTGAATTTCTCAAGAGCTTCCGTTGTTCAATTTCGAGCACCCCGATATATTATAAGCCTGAATCGGACCTCAATGTGAAAACTTATGACAATTTTAATTTCTGGAGAGCTTTCGTTGTTCATTTTTTAGCGTTTCTATATGTCATGCGCCTGATCGGACATCCGTGTTAAAAGTTATGACCATTTGAATTTCTCAAGAGCTTCCGTTGTTCAATTTCGAGCGCCCCGATATGATATAAGCCTGAATCGGACCTCAGTGTGAAAAGTTATGACCATTTGAATTTCTCGAAAACTTCCGTTTTTCATTTTCGAGCGTCTCTATATGTGTTGCACCTGAATCGGACATCCGTGTGAAAAGTTATGACCATGTAAATTTCTCGAGAGCTTCCGATGTTTAATTTCGAGCGTCTCAATATATTGTAAGCCTGAATCGGAGCTCCGTGTGAAAAGTTAAGACCATTTCTATTTCTTGAGAGCTTCCGATGTTTAATTTCGAGCGTCTCAATATATTATAAGCCTGAATCAGACCTCAGTGTGAACAGTTATGACCATTTGAATTTCTCGAAAGCTTCCGTTGATCATTTTTTAGTGTCTCTATATGTGATGCACCTTAATCAGACATCTGTGTGAAATGTTATGACCATTTGAATGTCTCTAGAGGTTCTGTTGTTCAATTTCGAGTGTCTGTATATGTGATACGCCTGAATCGGACATCCGTGTGAAAAGTTATGACCATTTGAATTTCTCGAAAACTTCCGTTGTTCATTTTCGAGCGTCTCTATATGTGATGCACCTGAATCGGACATCCGTGTGAAAAGTTATGACCATTTAAATTTCTCGAGAGCTTCCGATGTTTAATTTCGAGCGTCTCAATATATTGTAAGCCTGAATCGGAGCTCAGTGTGAAAAGTTATGACCATTTCTATTTTTCAAAAGCTTCTGTGGTTCAATTTCGAGCATCTCGACATATTATGAGCCCGAATCTGACCTTCGTGTGAAAAGATATGACCATTTGAATTTCTCTAGAGCTTCCGATGTTTAATTTCGAGCGTCTCAATATATTGTAAGCCTGAATCGGAGCTCAGTGTGAAAAGTTATGACCATTTAATTTCTGGAGAGCTTCCGTTGTTCATTTTTTAGCGTCTCTATATGTGATGCGCATGAATCGGACATCTGAGTTAAAAGTTAGGACCATTTGAATTTCTCAAGAGCTTTCGTTGTTCAATTTCGAGCGCCCTGATATATTATAAGCCTGAATCGGACCTCAGTGTGAAAACTTATGACTATTTTAATTTCTGGAGAGCTTCCGTTGTTCATTTTTTAGCGTTTTTATATGTCATGCGCCTGAATCGGACATCCGAGTTAAAAGTTATGACCATTTGAATTTCTCAAGAGCTTCCGTTGTTCAATTTCGAGCGCCCCGATATGTTATAAGCCTGAATCGGACCTCAGTGTGAAAAGTTATGACCATTTGAATTTCTCGAAAACTTTCGTTGTTCATTTTCGAGCGTCTCTATATGTGATGCACCTGAATCGGACATCCGTGTGAAAAGTTATGACCATTTAAATTTCTCGAGAGCTTCCGATGTTTAATTTCGAGCGTCTCAATATATTGTAAGCCTGAATCGGAGCTCAGTGTGAAAAGTGATGACCATTTCTATTTCTCAAAAGCTTCTGTGGTTCAATTTCGAGCATCTCGACATATTATGAGCCCGAATCTGACCTTCGTGTGAAAAGATATGACCATTAGAATTTCTCGAGAGCTTCCGATGTTTAATTTCGAGCGTCTCAATATATTGTAAGCCTGAATCGGAGCTCAGTGTGAAAAGTTATGACCATTTAATTTCTGGAGAGCTTCCGTTCATTTTTTAGCGTCTCTATATGTGATGCGCATGAATCGGACATCCGAGTTAAAAGTTATGACCATTTGAATTTCTCAAGAGCTTCCGTTGTTCAATTTCGAGCGCCCCGATATGTTATAAGCCTGAATCGGACCTCAGTGTGAAAAGTTATGACCATTTGAATTTCTCGAAAACTTTCGTTGTTCATTTTCGAGCGTCTCTATATGTGATGCACCTGAATCGGACATCCGTGTGAAAAGTTATGACCATTTAAATTTCTCGAGAGCTTCCGATGTTTAATTTCGAGCGTCTCAATATATTGTAAGCCTGAATCGGAGCTCAGTGTGAAAAGTGATGACCATTTCTATTTCTCAAAAGCTTCTGTGGTTCAATTTCGAGCATCTCGACATATTATGAGCCCGAATCTGACCTTCGTGTGAAAAGATATGACCATTAGAATTTCTCGAGAGCTTCCGATGTTTAATTTCGAGCGTCTCAATATATTGTAAGCCTGAATCGGAGCTAAGTGTGAAAAGTTATGACCATTTAATTTCTGGAGAGCTTCCGTTCATTTTTTAGCGTCTCTATATGTGATGCGCATGAATCGGACATCCGAGTTAAAAGTTATGACCATTTGAATTTCTCAAGAGCTTCCGTTGTTCAATTTCGAGAGCCCCGATATGTTATAAGCCTGAATCGGACCTCAGTGTGAAAAGTTATGACCATTTGAATTTCTCGAAAGCTTTCGTTGTTTATTTTCGAGCGTCTCTATATGTGATGCACCTTAATCAGACATCTGTGTGAAAAGTTATGACCATTTCTATTTCTCGAGAGGTTCCGTTGTTCAATTTCGAGTGTCTGTATATGTGATACGCCTGAATCGGACATCCGTGTGAAAGGTTATGGCCATTTGAATTTCTCAAGAGCTTCCGTTGTTCAATTTCGAGCGCCCCGATACATTATAAGCCTGAATCGGACCTCAGTGTGAAAACTTATGACTATTTTAATTTCTAGAGAGCTTCCTTTGTCCATTTTTTAGCGTCTCTATATGTCATGCGCCTGAATCGGACATCCGAGTTAAAAGTTATGACCATCTGAATTTCTCAAGAGCTTCCGTTGTTCAATTTCGAGCGCCCCGATATGATATAAGCCTGAATCGGACCTCAGTGTGAAAAGTTATGACCATTTGAATTTCTCGAAAACTTCCGTTGTTCATTTACGAGCGTCTCTATATGTGATGCACCTGAATCGGACATCCGTGTGAAAAGTTATGACCATGTAAATTTCTCGAGAGCTTCCGATGTTTAATTTCGAGCGTCTCAATATATTGTAAGCCTGAATCGGAGTTCAGTGTGAAAAGTTATGACCATTTTAATTTCTGGAGAGCTTCCGTTGTTCATTTTTTAGCGTCTCTATATCTGATGCGCATGAATCGGACATCTGAGTTAAAAGTTAAGACCATTTGAATTTCTCAAGAGCTTCCGTTGTTCAATTTCGAGCACCCCAATATATTATAAGCCTGAATCGGACCTCAGTGTGAAAACTTATGACTATTTTAATTTCTGGAGAGCTTCCGTTGTTCATTTTTAGCGTCTCTATATGTCATGCGCCTGAATCGGACATCCGAGTTAAAAGTTATGACAATTTGAATTTCTCAAGAGCTTCCGTTGTTCAATTTCGAGCGCCCCGATATGTTATAAGCCTGAATCGGACCTCAGTGTGAAAAGTTATGACCATTTGAATTTCTCGAAAGCTTCCATTGTTCATTTTCGAGCGTCTCTATATGTGATGCACCTTAATCAGACATCTGTGTGAAAAGTTATGACCATTTGAATTTCTCGAGAGGTTCTGTTGTTCAATTTCAAGTGTCTGTATATGTGATACGCCTGAATCGGACATCCGTGTGAAAAGTTATGACCATTTGATTTTCTCGAGAGCTTCCGATGTTTAATTTCGAGCGTCTCAATATATTGTAAGCCTGAATCGGAGCTCCGTGCGAAAAGTTATGACCATTTCTATTTCTCGAGAGCTTCCGATTTTTAATTTCGAGCGTCTCAATATATTGTAAGCCTGAATCGGAGCTCAGTGTGAAAAGTTGTGACCATTTTAATTTCTGGAGAGCTTCTGTTGTTCATTTTTTAGCGTCTCTATATCTGATGCGCATGAATCGGACATCTGAGTTAAAAGTTAGGACCATTTGAATTTCTCAAGAGCTTCCGTTGTTCAATTTCGAGCACCCCAATATATTATAAGCCTGAATCGGACCTCAGTGTGAAAACTTATGGCTATTTTAATTTCTGGAGAGCTTCTGTTGTTCATTTTTTAGCATCTCTATATGTCATGCGCCTGAATCGGACATCCGAGTTAAAAGTTATGACCATTTGAATTTCTCAAGAGCTTCCGTTGTTCAATTTCGAGCGCCCCAATATGTTATAAGCCTGAATCGGACCTCAGTGTAAAAAGTTATCACCATTTGAATTTCTTTAGAGCATCCGTTGTTCATTTTCGAGCATCTCTATATGTGATGAACCTTAATCAGACCTCCGTGTGAAAAGTTATGACCATTTGAATTTCTCGAGAGCTTCCGTTGTTCAATTTCGAGCATCTCGACATATTATGCGCCCGAATCGGACATCCGTGGGAAAAGTTATGACCATTTGAATTTCTCGAAAAGTTCCGTTGTACATTTTCGAGCGTCTCTATATGCGATGCACCTGAATCGAACATCCGTGTGATAAGTTATGACCATTTAAATTTCTCGAGAGATTCCGATGTTTAATTTCGAGCGTCTCAATATATTGTAAGCCTGAATCGGAGCTCCGTGGAAAAAGTTATGACCATTTTAATTTCTCAAGAGCTTTCGTTGTTTAATTTAGAGCGTCTCGATATATTATAATCCTGAATCGGACCTCAGTGTAAAAAGTTATGACCATTTGAATTTCTCGAGAGCTTCCGTTGTTCAAATTTGTCCATCTCTATATGTGATGCGCCTGAATCGGACATCCGTGTGAAAAGTTATGACCATTTGAATTTCTCGAGAGCTTCCAAGGTTTAATTTCGAGCGTCTCAATATATTGTAAGCCTGAATCGGAGCTCAGTGTGAAAAATTATGACCATTTCTATTTCTCGAAAGCTTCTGTGGTTCAATTCCGAGCATCTCAACATATTATGAGCCCGAATTTGACCTTCGTGTGAAAAGATATGACCATTTGAATTTCTTGAGAGCTTCCGATGTTTAATTTCGAGCATCTCGATATATTATAAGCCTGAATCGGACCTCAGTGTAAAAAGTTATGACTATTTGAATTTCTGTAGAGCATCCGTTGTTCATTTTCGAGCGTCTCTATATGTGATGCACCTTAATCGGACCTCCGTGTGAAAAGTTATGACCATTTGAATTTCTCGAGAGCTTCCGTGGTTCAATTCCGAGTATCTCGACATATTATGCGCCCGAATTGGACATCCGTGGGAAAAGTTATGACCATTAGAATTTCTAGAGATCTTCTGTTGTTCAATTTCGAGTGTCTGTATATTGATGCGCCTGAATGGGACATCCGAGTGAAAAGTTATGACCATTTGAATTTTTCAAGAGCTTCCTATGTTTAATTTTGAGCGTCTCGATATATTATAAGCCTGAATCGGACCTCAGTGTGAAAACTTATGACTATTTTAATTTCTGGAGAGCTTCCGTTGTTCATTTTTTAGCGTCTCTATATGTCATGCGCCTGAATCGGATATCCGAGTTAAAAGTTATGACCATTTGAATTTCTCAAGAGCTTCCGTTGTTCAATTTCGAGCGCCCCGATAGTTATAAGCCTGAATCGGACCTCAGTGTGAAAAGTTATGACCATTTGAATTTCTCGAAAGCTTCCATTGTTCATTTTCGAGCGTCTCTATATGTGATGCACCTTAATCGGGCATCCGTTTGAAAAGTTAATACCATTTGAATTTCTCGAGAGCTTCCGTGGTTCAATTATGAGTATCTCGACATATTATCTGCCCGAACCTGACTTCCGTCTGGAAAGTTATGACCATTTGAATTTCTCGAGAGCTTTTGTTGGTCAATGCGAGCATCTCGACATATTATGCGCCCGAATTGGATATCAATGGGAAAAGTTATGACCATTTGAATTTCTCGAGAGCTTCCGTGGTTCAATTTCGAGCGTCTGTATATATGATGCGCCTGAATCGGACATCCGAGTGAAAACTTATGACCATTTTAATTTCTCGAGAGCTTCCGTTGTTCATTTTCGAGCATCTCGACATATTTTGTGCCTGAATCGGACCTCCGTGTGAAAATTTATGACCATTTATATTTCTCGAAAGCTTTTGTGGTTCAATTCTGAGCAACTAGACATATTATGAGCCCGAATCTGACCTTCGTGTGAAAAGATATGACCATTTGAATTTCTCGAGAGCTTCCGATGTTTAATTTCGGGCGTCTCGATATATTATAAGCCTGAATCGGACCTCAATGTAAAAACTTATGACCTTTTGAATTTCTGTAGAGCATACGTTGTTCATTTTCGAGCGTCTCTATATGTGATGCACCTTAATCGGACCTCCGTGTGAAAAGTTATGACCATTTGAATTTCTCGAGAGCTTCCGTGGTTCAATTCCGAGCATCTCGACATATTATGTGCCCGAATCTGACCTCCGTGTGAAAAGTTATGACCATTTGAATTTCTCGAGAGCTTCCGTTGTTCAATTTCGAGCATCTGTATATTGATGCGCCTGAATCGGACATCCGAGTGAAAAGTTATGACCATTTGAATTTCTCGATAGCTTCCGATGTTTAATTTCGAGCGTTTCGACATATTATAAGCCTGAATCGGACCTCAGTGTGAAAAATTATGACCATTTGAATTTCTCGAGAGCTTCCGTTGTTCAATTCCGAGCATCTCGACATATTTTGTGCCCGAATCTGACCTCCGTGTGAAAAGTTATGACCATTTGATTTTCTCGAGAACTTCCGTTGTTCATTTTCGAGCGTCTCTATATTTGATGCACCTTAATCGGACATCCGTTTGAAAAGTTATGACAAGTTGAATTTCCCCAGAGCTTCCGTGGTTCAATTATGAGCATCTCGACATATTATGTGCCCGAATCTGACCTCCGTGTGAAAAGTTATGACCATTTGAATTTCTCGAGAGCTTCCGTTGTTCAATTTCGAGCGTCTCGACATATTATGCCCCCGAATCAGACAACTGTGCGAAAAGTTATGACCATTTGAATTTCTCGAGAGCTTCCGATGTTTAATTTTGAGCGTTTCGATATATTATAAGCCTAAATTGGACCTCAGTGTGAAAACTTAGGACCATTTGAATTTCTGGAGGGCTACCGTTGTTCATTTTTTAGCGTCTCAATATGAGATGCGCCTGAATCGGGCACCTGAGTTAAAATTTATGACCATTTGAATTTCTAGAGAGCTTCCGTTGTTCAATTTCGAGCATCTCGACATATTATGTGCCCGAATCTGACCTACGTGTGAAAAGTTATGACCATTTGATTTCTCGAGAGCTTCCGTTGTTCATTTTTTAGCTTCTCTATATGTGATGCACCTTAATCGGACATCCGTTTGAAAAGTTATGACCATTTGAATTTCTCAAGAGCTTCCGTGGTTCAATTCTGAGCATCACGACATATTATGTGCCCGAATCTGACCTCCGTGGGTAAAGTTATGACCATTTGAATTTCTAGAGAGCTTCCGTTGTTCATTTTCGAGCGTCTCTATATGTGAGGCACCTTAATCAGACATCCGTGTTAAAAGTTATGACCATTTGAATTTCTCAAGAGCTTCCGTTGTTCAATTTCGAGCGTCTCTATATGTGATGCACCTTAATCGGACATCCGTTTGAAAAGTTATGACCATTTGAATTTCTCGAGAGCTTCCGTGGTTCAATTCCGAGCATCTCGACATATTATGTGCCCGAATCTGACCTCCGTGTGAAAAGTTATGACCATTTGAATTTCTCGAGAGGTTCCGTTGTTCATTTTTTAGCGTCTCTATATGTGATGCACCTTAATCGGACATCCGTTTGAAAAGTTATGACCATTTGAATTTCTCGAGAGATTCCATGGTTCAATTCCGAGCATCTCGACATATTATGTTCCGGAATCTGATCTCCGTGTGAAAAGATATCACCATTTGAATTTCTCGAGAGCTTTCGTTGTTCAATTTCGAGCGTCTCGACATATTATGCGCCCGAATCGGACATCCGTGGGAAAAGTTATGACCATTTGAATTTCTCTAGAGCTTCCATTGTTCAATTTCGAGCATCTGTATATTGATGCGCCTGAATCGGACATCCAAGTGAAAAGTTATGACCATTTGAATTTCTCGAGAGCTTCCGATGTTTAATTTCGAGCGTTTCGATATATTATAAGCCTGAATCGGACCTCAGTGTGAAAAGTTATGACCATTTGAATTTCTCGAGAGCTTCCAATGTTTAATTTTGAGCGTTTCGATATATTCTAAGCCTGAATCGGACCTCAGTGTGAAAACTAATGACCATTTGAATTTCTGGAGGGCTTCCGTTGTTCATTTTTTAGCGTCTTAATATGAGATGCGTCTGAATCGGACATCTGAGTTAAAATATATGACCATTTGAATTTCTCGAGAGCTTCCGTTGTTCAATTTCGAGCATCTCCACATATTATGTGCCCGAATCTGACCTTCGTGTGAAAAGTTATGACCATTTGAATTTTTCGAGAGCTTCTGTTGTTCATTTTCGAGCGTCTCTATATGTGATGCACCTTAATCGGACAACCGTTTGAAAAGTTATGACCATTTGAATTTCTCGAGAGCTTCCGTGGTTCAATTCCGAGCATCTCGACATATTATGTTCCCGAATCTGATCTCCGTGTGAAAAGATATCACCATTTGAATTTCTCGAGAGCTTTCGTTTTTCAATTTCGAGCGTCTCATCATATTATGCGCCCGAATCGGACATCCGTGGGAAAAGTTATGACCATTTGAATTTCTCTAGAGATTCCGTATTTCAATTTCGAGCATCTGTATATTGATGCGCCTGAATCGGACATCCAAGTGAAAAGTTATGACCATTTGAATTTCTCGAGAGCTTCCGATGTTTAATTTCGAGCGTTTCGATATATTATAAGCCTGAATGGGACCTCAGTGTGAAAAGTTATGACCATTTGAATTTCTCGAGAGCTTCCGATGTTTAAATTCGAGCGTTTCGATATATTATAAGCCTGAATCTTACCTCAGTGTGAAAACTTATTACCATTTGAATTTTTGGAGAGGTTCCGTTGTTCATTTTTTAGCGTCTCTATATGAGATGCGCATGAATCGGACATCCGTTTGAAAAGTTATGACCATTTGAATTTCTCGAGAGCTTCCCTGGTTCAATTCCGAGCATCTCGACATAATATGTGCCCGAATCTGAACTCCGTGTGGAATGTTATGACCATTTGAATTTCTTGAGAGCTTCTGTTGTTCAATTTCGAGCATCTCAACATATTATGCGCCCAAATCTGACATCCGTGTGAAAATTTATGACCATTTGAATTTTCGAGAGCTTCCGTTGTTCATTTTCGAGCGTCTCTATATGTGATGCACCTTAATCAGACATCCGGGTTAAAAGTTATGACCATTTGAATTTCTCAAGAGCTTCCGTTGTTCAATTTCGAGCGTCTGTATATGTGATACGCCTGAATCGAACATCCATGTGAAAAGTTATGACCATTTGAATTTTCGAGAGCTTCCGTGGTTCAATTCCAAGCATCTCGACATATTATGTGCCCGAATCTGACCTCCGTGTGAAAAGTTATGACCATTTGAATTTCTCAAGAACTTCCGTTGTTCAATTTCGAGCTTCTTGACATATTATGCGCCCGAATTGGACATCCGTAGGAAAAGTTATGACCATTTAAATTTATCGAGAGCTTCCATTGTTCAATTTCGAGCGTCAACATATGTGATGCGCCTGAATCGGACATTCGAGTGAAACGTTATGACCATTTGTATTTCTCGAGAGCTTCCGTTGTTCATTTTCGAGCGTCTCTATATGTGATGCACCTTAATCGGACATCCGTGTGAAAAGTTATGACCATTTGAATTTCTCGAGAGCTTCCTTTGTTCAATTTCAAGCGTCTATATATGTGATATGCCTGAATCGAACATCCGTGTGAAAAGTAATGACCATTTGAATTTCTTGAGAGCTTCCATTGTTCATTTTCGAGCGTCTCTATATGTGGTGCACAATAATAGGACATCCGTTTGAAAAGCTATGACCATTTGAATTTCTCGAGAACTTCCGTGGTTCAATTCCGAGCATCTCGACATATTATGTGCCCGAATCTGACCTCCGTGTGAAAAGTTATGGCCATTTGAATTTCTCGAGAACTTCCGTTGTTCAATTTCGAGCATCTCGACATATTATGCGCCCGAATCTGACATCCGTGGGAAAAGTTGTGACCATTTGAATTTCTCGAGAGCTTCCATTGTTCATTTTCGAGCGTCTCTATATGTGATGCACCATAATCGGACATCCGTTTGAAAAGTTATGACCATTTGAATTTCTCGAGAGCTTCCGTGGTTCAATTCCGAGCATCTCGACATAATATGTGCGCGAATATGAACTCCGTGTGGAATGTTATGACCATTTGAATTTCTTGAGAGCTTTTGTTGTTCAATTTCGAGCATCTCAACATATTATGCGCCCAAATCTGACATCCGTGTGAAAATTTATGACCATTTGAATTTTCGAGAGCTTCCGTTGTTCATTTTCGAGCGTCTCTATATGTGAGGCACCTTAATCAGACATCCGTGTTAAAAGTTATGACCATTTGAATTTCTCAAGAGCTTCCGTTGTTCAATTTCGAGCGTCTCTATATGTGATGCACCTTAATCGGACATCCGTTTGAAAAGTTATGACCATTTGAATTTCTCGAGAGCTTCCGTGGTTCAATTCCGAGCATCTCGACATATTATGTGCCCGAATCTGACCTCCGTGTGAAAAGTTATGACCATTTGAATTTCTCAAGAGCTTTCGTTGTTCAATTTCGAGCGTCTCGACATATTATGCGCCCGAATCGGAAATCCATGGGAAAAGTTATGACCATTTGAATTTCTCAAGAGCTTCCGTTGTTCATTTTCGAGCGTCTCTATATGTGATACGCCTGAATTTGACCTCCGTGTGAAAAGTTATGACCATTTGAATTTCTCAAGAGCTTTCGTTGTTCAATTTCGAGCGTTTCGACATATTATGCGCCCGAATCGGAAATCCTTGGGAAAAGTTATGACCATTTGAATTTCTCAAGAGCTTCCGTTGTTCATTTTCGAGCGTCTCTATATATGATACGCCTGAATCAGACATCCGTGTGAAAAGTTATGACCATTTGAATTTCTCGAGAGCTTCCGATGTTTAATTTCGAGCATCTCAATATATTGTAAGCCTGAATCGGAGCTCAGTGTGAAAAGTTATGACCATTTCTATTTCTCGAAAGCTTCAATGGTTCAATTCCGAGCATCTCGACATATTATGAGCCCGAATCTGACCTTCGTGTGAAAAGATATGACCATTTGAATTTCTCGAGAGCTTCCGATGTTTAATTTCGAGCATCTCGATATATTATAAGCCTGAATCGGACCTCAGTGTAAAAAGTTATGACCATTTGAATTTTTGTAGAGCATCCGTTGTTCATTTTCGAGCGTCTTTATATGTGATGCACCTTAATCGGACCTCTGTGTGAAAAGTTTTGACCATTTTAATTTCTCGAGAGCTTGCGTTGTTCAATTTCGAGCGAGTCAACATATTATGCGCCCGAATCGGACATCCGTGGAAAAAGTTATGACCATTTTAATTTCTCAAGAGCTTTCGTAGTTTAATTTAGATCGTCTCGATATATTATAATCCTGAATCGGACCTCAGTGTAAAAATTTATGCCCATTTGAATTTCTCGAGAGCTTCCTTTGTTCAATTTTGTCCGTCTCTATATGTAATGCGCATGAATCGGACATCCGTCTGAAAAGTTATGACCATATGAATTTCTCGAGAGCTTCTGTTGTTCAATTTCGAGCGTCTCGATATATTATAAGCCTGAACCGGACCTCAGTGTAAAAAGTTATGACCTTTTGAATTTCTGTAGATCATCCGTTGTTCATTTTCGAACGTGTCTATATGTGAAGCACCTTAATCGGACATCCGTTTGAAAAGTTATGACCATTTGAATTTATCCTGAGCTTCCATGTTTCAATTCCGAGCATCTCGACATATTATGTGCCCGAATCTGACCTCCGTGTGAAAACTTATGACCATTTGAATTTCTCGAGTGCTTCCGTTGTTCAATTTTGAGCGTCTCGATATATTATGCGCCCGAATCAGACAACCGTGTGAAAAGTTACGACCATTTGAATTTCTCGAGAGCTTCTGATGTTTAATTCCGAGCGTTTCGATATATTATCAGCCTGAATCGCACCTCAGTGTGAAAACTTATGACCATTTGAATTTCTCGCGAGCTTCCGTTGTTCATTTTTTAGCATCTCTATATGTGATGCGCATGAATCGGACATCCGGGTGAAAAGTTATGACCATTTGAATTTCTCGAGAGCTTCCGTTGTTCAATTTCGAGCATCTCGACATATTATGTGCCCGAATCTGACCTCCGTGTGAAAAGTTATGACCATTTGAATTTCTCGCGAGCTTCCGTTGTTCACTTTTTAGCGTCTCTATATGAGATGCGCCTGAATCGGACATCTGAGTTAAAATTTATGACCATTTGAATTTCTCGAGAGCTTCCGTTGTTCAATTTCGAGCATCTCGACATATTATGTGCCCGAATCTGACATCCGTGTGAAAAGTTATGACCATTTGAATTTCTCGAGAGCTTCCGTTGTTCATTTTCGAGCGTCTCTGTATGTGATGCACCTTAATCGGACATCCGTTTGAAAAGTTATGACCATTTGAATTTCTCGAAAGCTTTCGTGGTTCAATTCCGAGCATCTCGACATATTATGTGCCCGAATCTGACCTCCGTGTGAAAAGTTATGACCATTTGAATTTCTCGAGAGCTTCCGTTGTTCAATTTCGAGCGTCTCGACATATTATGCTCCCGAATCGGTCATCCGTGGGAAAAGTTATGACCATTTGAATTTCTCGAGAACTTCCGTTGTTCAATTTCGAGTGTCTGTATATTGATGCGCCTGAATCGGACATCCGAGTGAAAAGTTATGACCACTTGAATTTCTCAAGAGCTTCCTATGTTTAATTTTGAGCGTCTCGATATATTATAAGCCTGAATCGGACCTCAGTGTGAAAACTTATGACCATTTGAATTTCTCGCGAGCTTCCGTTGTTCATTTTTAGCATCTCTATATGTGATGCGCATGAATCGGACATCCGGGTGAAAAGTTATGACCATTTGAATTTCTCGAGAGCTTCCGTTGTTCAATTTCGAGCATCTGGACATATTATGTGCCCGAATCTGACCTTCGTGTAAAAAGTTATGACCATTTGAATTTCTCGAGAGCTTCTGTTGTTCATTTTCGAGCGTCTCTATATGTGATGCACCTTAATCGGACATCCGTTTGAAAAGTTATGACCATTTGAATTTCTCGAGAGCTTCCGTGGTTCAATTCCGAGCATCTCAACATATTATGTGCCCGAATCTGACCTCCGTGTGAAAAGATATCACCATTTGAATTTCTCGAGAGCTTTCGTTGTTCAATTTCGAGTGTCTCGACATATTATGCGCCCGAATCGGACATCCGTGGGAAAAGTTATGACCATTTGAATTTCTCTAGAGCTTCCGTTGTTCATTTTCGAGCATCTGTATATTGATGCGCTTGAATCGGACATCCGTGTGAAAAATTATGACCATTTGAATTTCTCAAGAGCTTCCGATGTTTAATTTCGAGCGTCTCAATATATTGTAGGCCTGAATTGGAGCTCAGTATGAAAAGTTATGACCATTTCGATTTCTCGAAAGCTTTTGTGGTTCAATTCCGAGCAACTCGACATATTATGAGCCCGAATCTGACCTTCGTGTGAAAACATATGACCATTTTAATTTCTCAAGAGCTTTCGTTGTTTAATTTAGAGCGTCTCGATATATTATAATCCTGAATCGGACCTCAGTGTAAAAAGTTATGACCATTTAAATTTCTCGAGAGCTTCCGTTGTTCAATTTCGAGCATCTCGTCATATTATGTGCCCTTAATCGGACCTCCGTGTGAAAAGGTATGACCATTTGAATTTCTCGAGAGCTTCCGTTGTTCAATTTCGAGTGTCTCGACATATTATGCGCCCGAATCGGACATCCGTGGGACAGGCTATGACCATTTGAATTTCTCGAGAGCTTCCGTTGTTCAATTTCGAGTGTCTGTATATTGATGCGCCTGAATCGGACATCCGAGTGAAAAGTTATGACCATTTGAATTTCTCGAAGGCCTCCTATGTTTAATTTTGAGCGTCTCGATATATTATAAGCCTGAATCGGACCTCAGTGTGAAAACTTATGACCATTTGAATTTCTCGCGAGCTTCCGTTGTTCATTTTTTAGCATCTCTATATGTGATGCGCATGAATCGGACATCCGGGTGAAAAGTTATGACCATTTGAATTTCTCGAGAGCTTCCGTTGTTCAATTTCGAGCATCTCGACATATTATGTGCCCGAATCTGACCTCCGTGTGAAAAGTTATGACCATTTGAATTTCTCGAGAGCTTCCGCTGTTCATTTTCGAGCGTCTCTGTATGTGATGCACCTTAATCGGACATCTGTTTGAAAAGTTATGACCATTTGAATTTCTCGAAAGCTTCCGTGGTTCAATTCCGAGCATCTCGACAAATTATGTGCCCGAATATGACCTCCGTGTGAAAAGTTATGACCATTTGAATTTCTCGAGAGCTTCCGTTGTTCAATTTCGAGCGTCTCGACATATTATGCTCCCGAATCGGTCATCCGTGGGAAAAGTTATGACCATTTGAATTTCTCGAAAGCTTCCGTGGTTCAATTCCGAGCATCTCGACATATTATGTGCCCGAATCTGACCTCCGTGTGAAAAGTTATGACCATTTGAATTTCTCGAGAGCTTCCGTTGTTCAATTTCGAGCGTCTCGACATATTATGCTCCCGAATCGGTCATCCGTGGGAAAAGTTATGACCATTTGAATTTCTCGAGAGCTTCCGTTGTTCAATTTCGAGTGTCTGTATATTGATGCGCCTGAATTGGACATCCGAGTGAAAAGTTATGACCATTTGAATTTCTCAAGAGCTTCCTATCTTTAATTTTGAGTGTCTCGATATATTATAAGCCTGAATCGGACCTCAGTGTGAAAACTTATGACCATTTGAATTTCTCGCGAGCTTCCGTTGTTCATTTTTTAGCATCTCTATATGTGATGCGCATGAATCGGACATCCGGGTGAAAAGTTATGACCATTTGAATTTCTCGAGAGCTTCCGTTGTTCAATTTCGAGCATCTCGACATATTATGTCCCCGAATCTGACCTCCGTGTGAAAAGTTATGACCATTTGAATTTCTCGCGAGCTTCCGTTGTTCATTTTTTAGCATCTCTATATGTGATGCGCATGAATCGGACATCCGGGTGAAAAGTTATGACCATTTGAATTTCTCGAGAGCTTCCGTTGTTCAATTTCGAGCATCTCGACATATTATGTGCCCGAATCTGACCTCCGTGTGAAAAGATATCACCATTTGAATTTCTCGAGAGCTTTCGTTGTTCAATTTCGAGCGTCTCGACATATTATGCGCCCGAATCGGACATCCGTGGGAAAAGTTATGACCATTTGAATTTCTCTAGAGCTTCCGTTGTTCAATTTCGAGCATCTGTATATTGATGCGCCTGAATCGGACATCCGTGTGAAAAATTATGACCATTTGAATTTCTCAAGAGCTTCCGATGTTTAATTTCGAGCGTCTCAATATATTGTAAGCCTGAATTGGAGCTCAGTATGAAAAGTTATGACCATTTCGATTTCTCGAAAGCTTTTGTGGTTCAATTCCGAGCAACTCGACATATTATGAGCCTGAATCTGACCTTCGTGTGAAAACATATGACCATTTTAATTTCTCAAGAGCTTTCGTTGTTTAATTTAGAGCGTCTAGATATATTATAATCCTGAATCGGACCTCAGTGTAAAAAGTTATGACCATTTGAATTTCTTGAGAGCTTCCGTTGTTCAATTTCGAGCATCTCGACATATTATGTGCCCTTAATCGGACCTCCGTGTGAAAAGGTATGACCATTTGAATTTCTCGAGAGCTTCCGTTGTTCAATTTCGAGCGTCTCGACATATTATGCGCCCGAATCGGACATCCGTGGGAAAGGCTATGACCATTTGAATTTCTCGAGAGCTTCCGTTGTTCAATTTCGAGTGTCTGTATATTGATGCGCCTGAATCGGACATCCGAGTGAAAAGTTATGACCATTTGAATTTCTCGAGGGCCTCCTATGTTTAATTTTGAGCGTCTCGATATATTATAAGCCTGAATCGGACCTCAGTGTGAAAACTTATGACCATTTGAATTTCTCGAGAGCTTTAGTTTTTCATTTTTTAGGGTCTCTATATGTGATGCGCATGAATCGGACATCCGAGTTAAAAGTTAGGACCATTTGAATTTCCCAAGAGCTTCCGTTGTTCAATTTCGCGAGCCCGGATATATTATAAGCCTGAATCAGACCTCAATGTGAAAACTTATGACTATTTTAATTTCTGGAGAGCTTCCGTTGTTCATTTTTTAGCGTCTCTATATGTCATGCGCCTGAATCGGACATCCGAGTTAAAAGTTATGACCATTTGAATTTCTCAAGAGCTTCCGTTGTTCAATTTCGAGCGCCCCGATATGTTATAAGCCTGAATCGGACCTCAGTGTAAAAAGTTATGACCATTTGAATTTCTTTAGAGCATCCGTTGTTCATTTTCGAGCGTCTCTATATGTGATGAACCTTAATCGGACCTCCGTGTGAAAAGTTATGACCATTTGAATTTCTCGAGAGCTTCCGTTGTTCAATTTCGAGCGTCTCGACATATTATGCGCCCGAATCGGACATCCATGGGAAAAGCTATGACTATTTGAATTTCTCGAGAGCTTCCGTTGTTCAATTTCGAGCGTCTCGACATATTATGCGCCCGAATCGGACATCCATGGGAAAAGCTATGACCATTTGAATTTCTCGAGAGCTTCCGTTGTTCAATTTCGAGTGCATGTATATTGATGCGCCTGAATCGGACATCCGAGTGAAAAGTTATGACCATTTGAATTTCTCGAGAGCTTCCTATGTTTAATTTCGAGCGTCTCGATAAATTATACGCCTGAATCGAACCTCAGTGTAAAAAGTTATGACCATTTGAATTTCTTTAGAGCATCCGTTGTTCATTTTCGAGCGTCTCTATATGTGATGAACCTTAATCGGACCTCCGTGTGAAAAGTTATGACCATTTGAATTTCTCGAGAGCTTCCGTTGTTCAATTTCTAGCGTCTCGACATATTATGCGCCCGAATCGGACATCCATGGGAAAAGCTATGACTATTTGAATTTCTCGAGAGCTTCCGTTGTTCAATTTCGAGCATCTCGACATATTATGCGCCCGAATCGGACATCCATGGGAAAAGCTATGACCATTTGAATTTCTCGAGAGCTTCCGTTGTTCAATTTCGAGTGCCTGTATATTGATGCGCCTGAATCGGACATCCGAGTGAAAAGTTATGACCATTTGAATTTCTCGAGAGTTTCTTATGTTTAATTTTGAGCGTCTCGATATATTATACGCCTGAATCGAACCTCAGTGTAAAACGTTATGACCATTTGAATTTCTGTAGAGCATCCGTTGATCATTTTCGAGCGTCTCTATATGTCATGCACCTTAATCGGACCTCCGTGTCTAAAGTTATGACCATTTGAATTTCTCGAGAGCTTCCGTTGTTCAATTTTGAGCGTCTCGACATATTATGCGCCCGAATCGGACATCCGTGGGAAAAGTTATGACCATTTGAATTTCTCGAGAACTTCCGTTGTTCAATTTCGAGCGTCTGTATATGTGATGCGCCTGAATTGGACATCCGAGTGAAAAGTTATGACCATTTGAATTTCTCGAGAGCTTCCGTTGTTCAATTTCGAGCATCTCGACATATTATGTGCCCGAATCTGACCTCCGTGTGAAAAGATATCACCATTTGAATTTCTCGAGAGCTTTCGTTGTTGAATTTCGAGCGTCTCGACATATTATGCGCCCGAATCGGACATCCGTGGGAAAAGTTATGACCATTTGAATTTCTCTAGAGCTTCCGTTGTTCAATTTCGAGCATCTGTATATTGATGCGCCTGAATCGGACATCCGTGTGAAAAATTATGACCATTTGAATTTCTCAAGAGCTTCCGATGTTTAATTTCGAGCGTCTCAATATATTGTAAGCCTGAATTGGAGCTCAGTATGAAAAGTTATGACCATTTCGATTTCTCGAAAGCTTTTGTGGTTCAATTCCGAGCAACTCGACATATTATGAGCCTGAATCTGACCTTCGTGTGAAAATATATGACCATTTTAATTTCTCAAGAGCTTTCGATGTTTAATTTAGAGCGTCTCGATATATTATAATCCTGAATCGGACCTCAGTGTAAAAAGTTATGACCATTTGAATTTCTCGAGAGCTTCCGTTGTTCAATTTCGAGCATCTCGACATATTATGTGCCCTTAATCGGACCTCCGTGTGAAAAGGTATGACCATTTGAATTTCTCGAGAGCTTCCGTTGTTCAATTTCGAGCGTCTCGACATATTATGCGCCCGAATCGGACATCCGTGGGAAAGGCTATGACCATTTGAATTTCTCGAGAGCTTCCGTTGTTCAATTTCGAGTGTCTGTATATTGATGCGCCTGAATCGGACATCCGAGTGAAAAGTTATGACCATTTGAATTTCTCGAGGGCCTCCTATGTTTAATTTTGAGCGTCTCGATATATTATAAGCCTGAATCGGACCTCAGTGTGAAAACTTATGACCATTTGAATTTCTCGAGAGCTTCAGTTTTTCATTTTTTAGGGTCTCTATATGTGATGCGCATGAATCGGACATCCGAGTTAAAAGTTAGGACCATTTGAATTTCCCAAGAGCTTCCGTTGTTCAATTTCGCGAGCCCGGATATATTATAAGCCTGAATCGGACCTCAATGTGAAAACTTATGACTATTTTAATTTCTGGAGAGCTTCCGTTGTTCATTTTTTAGCGTCTCTATATGTCATGCGCCTGAATCGGACATCCGAGTTAAAAGTTATGACCATTTGAATTTCTCAAGAGCTTCCGTTGTTCAATTTCGAGCGCCCCGATATGTTATAAGCCTGAATCGGACCTCAGTGTAAAAAGTTATGACCATTTGAATTTCTTTAGAGCATCCGTTGTTCATTTTCGAGCGTCTCTATATGTGATGAACCTTAATCGGACCTCCGTGTGAAAAGTTATGACCATTTGAATTTCTCGAGAGCTTCCGTTGTTCAATTTCGAGCATCTCGACATATTATGCGCCCGAATCGGACATCCATGGGAAAAGCTATGACTATTTGAATTTCTCGAGAGCTTCCGTTGTTCAATTTCGAGCGTCTCGACATATTATGCGCCCGAATCGGACATCCATGGGAAAAGCTATGACCATTTGAATTTCTCGAGAGCTTCCGTTGTTCAATTTCGAGTGCCTGTATATTGATGCGCCTGAATCGGACATCCGAGTGAAAAGTTATGACCATTTGAATTTCTCGAGAGCTTCCTATGTTTAATTTCGAGCGTCTCGATATATTATACGCCTGAATCGAACCTCAGTGTAAAAAGTTATGACCATTTGAATTTCTTTAGAGCATCCGTTGTTCATTTTCGAGCGTCTCTATATGTGATGAACCTTGTCGCAACCTACCCTTCGGCGGGAGGGCGATGCGTGACTCGCGGGATGTGTGTTCCACGAAAGGAATACGCGCGGAGTCGCGACCAACGTTTATTTGAGGAAAACGTTGAAAAACCAGAAAAGACGCGATCTACGAACTTTTAAGTGAAAGGTTCGGGAGTTGTATTTACGCACGGGGAAGGTATTGGCACCCCACACGTCCGCCCCAAGGGACGGCAGCCTTTAATCGAATGTGCAAACATGACTTTGATTTTTACGTTCCCTTTTATGTCCTTATATCCTTTATACCCTTTTTATATTTTTTCTTTTTTGTGGTCGACAAGGGTGTTTCCCTTTGCTCCTACGTATTCCTCAATTTGGGATGAGAAAATCAGACCTACGTAGTTCTTTCGGAACAAAGTGTTTGGTTTAAGTTTGTTTTTTTGTCTTTTTTGCAAAATATGTTTTTTATTTGAACAAAAGGTCATTTAAGGTGTTGGACCATTAAACGGTCTTTTGATTTTGAAAGGAGAGAAACGTTAAGGCATTGGACCATTAACGATCTCTTGTTTTTGAAAGGAGAGAAACGTTAAGGCATTTGGACCATTAACGATCTCTTGGGGTGGTCGACAAAAGCGGGGCTTTTGCTCCTTCGTATCCTCAATTGCGATGAGGAAATCAGACCTACGTAGTTCTTGCAAAAGCGGTAAAGTCACATGTTGATTTTATGCTTTTGAACGGTCCATGTTAACCGATAAAAGCAAAGAGGACCGTTTAAGGCGCTGGACCTTAAAACGGTTTTTAGTGATTTTTCGAAAAAAAACTTGATTTGTGAGTTGATTTTAGTCTTAGTTTCACTTTGGTTATTAATCAATTCATTCAAGGAAACTTCCAAAGAAAAACGTCCGATTGATTTTTTTTATTATTTTATTCAAAGATATTTTGATTATTTTATTATTATTTTTCAAGATATTTTGATTATTTTATTATTATTTTACTTTTTTTGGTTTAACCGAGGTTATAGCGTGAACGATCGGTTAGATTTCGTTTTAACAGTGATTAAACGAGATTACAACACAAATGATCGGTTGACATTCATTTTATCATTTATTAGACGAGAAAACGGCTTAAATAAATGGTTAAAGCACGTTAAAAACGGAAGAAAAGAAAACTGAAAGTAAACGAAATTAAAGTGAAAGTACACAAAACAAGAAATGAATTGAAAGTCTCGGATTCGAAAACTTACCCGTTGAAGAACGAAGAACGAACGAAGAACGGATGAAGAACGGTGAAGAACGACGAAGAACGATGAAGAATTTCCACAGAATCGCTTACGGAAGCGTTACGGAAGTACTTCGACTTGATTTTTCTTCACGAAAACGTGTTTTTGCCCAAAATAGCCGAAATGCATAGCCAAAGGGGTCTTGAACATTTTGAAACAGCTCCCCCCTCCCCTATTTATAGAAAAAAAGGGAGGTGCTTGCCGCCCAAAGACTTAATGAAGAAGATTTCTAAGCGCACCCGAATTACTAAGTTCACCCCCCTTTTCGTATTTTACGGAAAAGTTACGGAAGCCTTACGGAACTGTTTTCGAATTTGATTTTCATCTTTTTTCTCTTCCCTTTCACCAATGTTAAGTGGAATATGCTTACCCAAGGTTTTCGGAAATTTTACGGAAGTATTACGGAAGCCGCGGAAGCCCCGAAAACCATTTTTCAAAAACGTGGAGGAGCTTGCCGCCCAGTTGCTTCCTCCTTAAGCAACCCAACTTCCAAAATGTTCTGGAAGGGCCTAGATTTGAATTGCTATTTACACCCCTATCTTGATAAGTTCACCCCCTTACCTTTTTTGGTGATTCTTTTTTCGTAAAGTTACGGAAACTTACGAATCTCGTAACGATACTTGTTTTCTTTCCTTAATGTTACGGAACCTTGCGGATTACATAATCATCCCCTTTTTGACTTACGGAATGTTACGGAATCTCACTTAATTATGCAACGATGCTTCCATTTGATTTCCGGTGTGTCACGGAAACTTACGGATTGTGCATCAATATTTTTTGGTTTTCCGGCATGTCCTGGAATTTCACAAATTGCCTAATGATGGGTACCAAGCACCTCACAAGGACCAAAGAAAGGTCGCATGTCATCAAGCAAAGGTCCCCGGACGAAATTAGGGTATGACAGTTGCCCCTCTTTACTTGTCTTTTATTGGAGATAAAAGGAAAGTAAAGATAAGACACTAATTTCGTTCCTCTCGATTTGACGAGAGTCGCGGGCGACCATAAAATCTCCACATGCAAATGACTTGTTGTTCCCAGAATTTCACAAATTGCCTAATGATGGGTGCCAAGCACCTCACAAGGACCAAAGAAAGGTCGCATGTCATCAAGCAAAGGTACCCGGACGAAAATTAGTGTATGACACTAATTTCGCTCCTCTCGGTTGACGAGAGTCGCGGGTGACCATGACTTGTCGTTCCCGGATTTCCACAAATTGCCTAATGATGGGTGCCAAGCACCTCACAAGGACCAAAGAAAGGTCGCATGTCATCAAGCAAAGGTACCCGGACGAAAATTAGTGTATGACACTAATTTCGCTCCTCTCGGTTGACGAGAGTCGCGGGTGACCATGACTTGTCGTTCCCGGATTTTCACAAATTGCCTAATGATGGGTGCCAAGCACCTCACAAGGACCAAAGAAAGGTCGCATGTCATCAAGCAAAGGTACCCGGACGAAAATTAGTGTACGACACTAATTTCGCTCCTCTCGGTTGACGAGAGTCGCGGGTGACCATGAAATTTCCGCATGTAAATGACTTGTTGTTCCCGGAGGAACAAAAGGTGCAGAAGACTATGTCAGCCTCTGCATGCTATCAAGCGTTCTGTCTTACAGATAGCAAAAGAATGTTTATACGGATAACCACTCGGGTATTTCCGCGTATCATCGGGCCCGCCGCCTCTGGATGATACAAGGGTGCAGAATGACCAAATTTGGTCTCTGCTTGTCATCGGGCCCGCCGCCTCTGGATGACAAAAGGGTGCGGATAACCGTAAGGTATCTCTGCGTATCATCGGGCCCGCCGCCTCTGGATGATACAAGGGTGCAGAATGACCAAATTTGGTCTCTGCTTGTCATCGGGCCCGCCGCCTCTGGATGACAAAAGGGTGTGGATAACCGTAAGGTATCTCCGCGTATCATCGGGCCCGCCGCCTCTGGATGATACAAGGGTGCAGAATGACCAAACTTGGTCTCTGCTTGTCATCGGGCCCGCCGCCTCTGGATGACAAAAGGGTGCGGATAACCGTAAGGTATCTCCGCGTATCATCGGGCCCGCCGCCTCTGGATGATACAAGGGTGCAGAATGACCAAACTTGGTCTCTGCTTGTCATCGGGCCCGCCGCCTCTAGATGACAAAAGGGTGCGGATAACCGTAAGGTATCTCCGCGTATCATCGGGCCCGCCGCCTCTGGATGATACAAGGGTGCAGAATGACCAAACTTGGTCTCTGCTTGTCATCGGGCCCGCCGCCTCTGGATGACAAAAGGGTGCGGATAACCGTAAGGTATCTCCGCGTATCATCGGGCCCGCCGCCTCTGGATGATACAAGGGTGCAGAATGACCAAACTTGGTCTCTGCTTGTCATCGGGCCCGCCGCCTCTGGATGACAAAAGGGTGCGGATAACCGTAAGGTATCTCCGTGTATCATCGGGCCCGCCGCCTCTGGATGATACAAGGGTGCAGAATGACCAAACTTGGTCTCTTCTTGTCATCGGGCCCGCCGCCTCTGGATGACAAAAGGGTGCGGATAACCGTAAGGTATCTCCGCGTATCATCGGGCCCGCCGCCTCTGGATGATACAAGGGTGCAGAATGACCAAACTGGTCTCTGCTTGTCATCGGGCCCGCCGCCTCTAGATGACAAAAGGGTGCGGATAACCGTAAGGTATCTCCGCGTATCATCGGGCCCGCCGCCTCTGGATGATACAAGGGTGCAGAATGACCAAACTTGGTCTCTGCTCGTCAATCACACTTGGGGTTACTAAATGACGAGGTGCGGATAACCGTAAGGTGTCTCCGCGGGCTACCAGCTCTTGAGTCATGGCAACAAAAGGCGGTATGGTCGACAAAAGCGAGGCTCTTGCTCCTACGTATCCTCCAATGAGGAACTCAGACCTACGTAGTTCTGGATAACTTGTGAGACTTGAAAAAGTCTCGGTGTTTTCTTCGCTAAAATGCAAACATGCTTTAGCAAAGAGACAAATATTCCAACTGATTAGAGCAGCATATGCCTTTTTGAGTGAAAAACAATGCGTCTACCGGGGAAGGAGAGTATGCTGATGAAATTTTCTCATAACCATAAATGAGATTTTGGATGTTAGCATTTCGTTTCTAAATGACCATTTAGAGGAAACACTGGGTTCGACAAAAATAGAAGAAAATCACTCAAAGTGTATCAATCTCGCACAGGTAAGTGTTTCATCCTAATTCCGAACCATAGATATGTCATGACTTGACTTTGCAAATTATTTCCTATCAAATCAAAAATTACATGCGTGATCATGGATCAATAGGGCTTCCCTTGGGAATGGGTTCTTTTGGTGGGTTTTTCGACTTTTGTGTGTTTTTTTTGGCTTTTGATTTTTTTGGCTTTTGATTTTTTGTTGGCTTTTTCCTTTTCTGTTTTTGTTTAGTGCGGGGCGAAAAAGTCGCTAGCGCACTGATTCTGGTTGGCAATTAAAGGGAGAAGACCATTTTAGGTCATGGTTTCCTTTCCTTCTTTTTGTTCATTTGGTGACAATT